>NC_074691.1:3100804-3230804 GCF_029448725.1 Salvelinus fontinalis | reverse complement strand
AACGCGAACACTAAAAGCTACAAAACAATACATGTGAAAACCGAAAACAGTCCTATCTGGTGCAGAACACAAAGACAGAAAACAATCACCCACAAACCAACAGTGCAAACAGGCTACCTTAATATGGTTCCCAATCAGAGACAATGACAAACACCTGCCTCTGATTGAGAACCATATTAGGCCAAACAACAAACCCAACATAGAAACACAAAACATAGAATGCCCACCCAGCTCACGTCCTGACCAACTAAACAAAGACTAAACAAAGGAAATAAGGACAGGAACGTAACAGTGTGTGTGGGTGTGTGTGTGAGAGCGTGTTACCTGGACTTCTCGTGCATGATAGGCTATGATGAGGCCCAGCAGTATGACTGTAGACAGGCTGATTAGACACTTCAAGGCCAGAGAGTACATGGAGCTCTGAGAACAAAAAACACACAGTGTTAAAAACATACACTGTTACACGCACACACATTTTTGTTGACATTAAGACACTTCAGTCAATATACACACTCACCCTGACCAGTGAGAACATACACATACACACTGTCAATACCATCAGTGCCAATAACCTCTAGGCAGATCCAATTCCCAGACAGCCCTTAAATCTTTCTGTCTACTTGTGTGCTCCAGATCAATGTGCTGCTTAGTACCAATCAATAGCCCTCATACCAGCTCTATCCATACCATAACCTTTCACCTCACTGCTTAATAGAGCTATAACACATGCACGCACGCACGCACGCACACACACACACAATCTACCTCACATATATCCACCTCTCTCTTCTTTGTTTACCCTGCTTTTCTATTTATGAAAAGGAAAGGAGAGAGAGGGGGAGGTGGGGATAGTGAAGAGAGAGAGAGAGGGAGAGGTGGGGGGAGAGAAGAAGAGCGAGAGAGGGAGGTTGGAAGAGAGAAAGAGAGAGGTCAGAAGAGAGAAGAGAGAGAGAGAGGTGGGGGAGAGAAGAAGAGATAGAGGAAGAGAGAGAATCCCTAGAGAGCAGTGTGCGTCTGTCTGTGTGTGCGTCTGTCTGTCTGTGTGTGCGTCTGTCTGTCTGTGTGTGCGTCTGTCTGTCTGTGTGTGCGTCTGTCTGTCTGTCTGTGCGTCTGTCTGTCTGTCTGTGCGTCTGTCTGTCTGTCTGTGCGTCTGTCTGTCTGTCTGTGCGTCTGTCTGTGTGTGCGTCTGTCTGTCTGTCTGTCTGTCTGTCTGTCTGCGTGCCTGCGTGCCTGCGTGCCTGCGTGCGTGCGTGCGTGCGTGTGTGTGCCCTTGCCGAAGCACCAGCCCAGGAGGTAGGAGTGAATGATAGTGTCTGTGTTCTATGTTTCAGTCTCTAACTACATGGCTGTTGGAAACAGTCTTGTGTTATAAGTAGTGTTTTTAACTCTAGTCTGTGTGTGGAGTGTGTTTCACCTACGGTAGTGTGTGTGTGTGTAGTGTTAATGGCTGTAATCATATTTACATGATTAATTTCCTCATCTGGTTCGCTAAACCACAGCGACGGCCACGGCCAGCTCGTTTGCATGTTCCCTCTTCCTGTAATTGTAAGCGGATTGGCTATATCAGACTTTATATAACAGCATACACACCCACACACACATTCACACCCACATAAACATACACATACACAACCACACACACACACACATACATACACACCCACACACACATACACACCCACACACACACACACACCCACACCCACACACATATACACACTGGCATGATGTTGGCCTGGGGGTAGGTTTATGACAGTCATAAATACCTCTCCCCCCCTTTTTCCTCTCTCTACCCTACTGATGTGACATTTGAAAATCCTTTGGTTAACATAGAGATTCTGGGAACATCAGAAGGTGGGGGGAAATTAACTATATTCTGGTAATCCGACCAATTGAACATATGCGGTGGTACTTAATGAATATGATGTCAGTTTGGTTGTCTTCTGAGACATTCTCATCAATGATAGAATGACATAAACTCTACAGTGGAAAGTCTGCACATTGTAGTTATCAGAGTCACATGGAATTGTTGTTCAATTTAAATGTTTGAATATAAAATTATTGGTGAAGACATGAAATGTAATTTTAGCTTCCAAATGAGACATTTGGGTTTTCATAAGGTTCTGCTCAATCAGTGGCCCGCCCCTGTGAAGAGATATGGGTTATAAAACTTTTCAAACACACCCTTCTCGCTCCACTATATAAAGCCTTGACGAAAATGTAACCTCCTGTTCCGAGGATGTGAGGACGACGGTCCATACGTTAAAAGGACTAACATGTAACTACAGAACTAAGCCAACCTCAGCGTGAGCTTTGGTTGCGAATGGTATGAACTTTGAACTCTTATTCACTACAGAAGTGATACCTCCTAGCCGTTGAGTTAGCAACAGCAGCTGCAAACGTGGGCTAGGAAAGAACAGACAGAGTATCCCGTCTACCACACAACGACGTTACTACAACGTATTCAATTGACCACCAGAGACATTCTTCAAAGGACAAAGGACTCGGTTGGGCAACACGGCCTTCCATCTACCACCAACCTACCGAAGCGCAGCTCAGAGTAAATATTTATTGCATTTTCCTTTTCCAAATGGGCGGTAATTTAGATTGCATAAGATACTTTATTTACGATAGCATGGCTATTACCTTTGTTCCTCAAGTCTTCCCTCTCTTTCACTCAAACCCAGCCCCCTTTTCTTTTGTGTAACCAGTTGTCATTTCTGGTCCGTCCGCTAGGGATGTTTTCCTTTATGACGTAATTTGTAATCAAGGTATGATTCATTCTGTGTATATGTTATTCTGTGTGATTAGTTAGGTATTTAGTAAATAAATAATTAAACCCAATTTTGTATTGCTGATTCAACTTGTTAGCCAGGGTTCGTGAAGATAACCAAGAATTTACAACTTTCAGAAGAGTCTGAATTAAGGTGACGATTAATATTGACTGCTATTGATGTAAAATATTACTAGGTATTTAAAGGTTTATTCGGAAGATAACAGCTCTATAAATATTGTTTCGTGGTGCCCCGACTTTCTAGTTAATTACATTTACATGATTAGCTCAATCAGGTAATATTAATTACGGAGAAAGGATTTTTTAGAATAGCATGTCATATCACTTAATCCGGCATAGTCAAAGACACAACAACACATACACACCCACACACTCATACACACCCACACACACATACACACCCACACACACACTGGTGTGGTTTATGTCCAGTGCATTCAGACAGAATTAACAATGTTTGGTTTTTCCTCACTTTCTTTCTGTCGGTTCACCTACAGCACTCTCCTGCTCTTTTCTCTCTTTCTCTACATCTCTTCTTTTCCTCTCTCTGTATTCTCTCTGTTAAATCTAATCTTTCTGTTTCCAGGGGAAAGGTACAAAATATTATGTCTTGCTATGTCATCATGAACGTTTGGATTCCAGGAATGTCACACAAGATTGACTTCGAAATTGGACGTCCATCCATGTCCTGAGGACGTAGAGAGATGCATTCAAAACCCACAACTATGGGCCACGTTGAGCTCGGGCTCTGAGGGTTGCATGTTCAATCCCAATGCTAGGTACTCATTTTCATTTTTGGGGTGTTAACCCTATCCTAATCCTTAACCCATAACTTAACCATTCAGAATGAATGAAGGACGATGCACAGCAGGAGAAGCAAACCAGGCTGTCAAAAACATTTCCAAATTTGACGTTTGGAGAAACATGGCTATACGTCAGAATCTGAAGTCAAATTATTCAAACCATGAGATCTTGTTGTGGATTCAAGCAAGGGCTTTATTGGCATGGGAAACATCAGGTCTGAATACTTATGTAAATAAGTTATTTCTGTTTTGTATGTTTTATAAATTTGCAAAGCATTGTGCACATAGCCTGTCTTCTCTTGAGAGCCAGGTCTGCCTATGGTGGCCTTTCTCAAAAGCAAGGCTATGCTCACTGAGTCTGTACATAGTAAAAGCTTTCCTTAGTTATGAGTGAGTCACAGTGGTCAGGTTTTCCACCACTGTGTACATTCTGTTTGTGGCCAAATAGCATTTCACTTTGCTCTGTTTTTTTGTTAAGTAATAATTTTTTGGTTTTCTCATGATTAGGTTGCGTCTAATTGTGTTGCTGTCCTGAGGCTCTGTTGGGTCTTTGTTATCGAAGGTTTAGGAATCACTTCCTTTTAGGTGGTTGTAGAATTTAACAGCTCTTTTCTGGATTTTGATCATTAGTGGGTATCGGCCTAATTCTGCTCTGCATGCATTATTTGTTTTTTTTACGTTGTACATGGAGGATATTTTTGCAGAGTCTCAATTTAGTCTTTGTCCCATTTTGTCAATTATTGGTTGGCGAGCGGACCCCAGACCTCACAACCATAAGGGGAAATGGGTTCTATAACTGATTCAAATATTTTTTTACCAGATCGTAATATGGATGTCAAATCCCCAAATTACGCCTTTTGATGGCGTAAAAGGCCCTTCTTGTCTTGTCTCTCAGATCGTTCAGAGCTTTGTGGAAGTTACCTGTGGTGCTGATGTTTAGGTAGGTATCGTTTTTTTGTGTGCTCTAGGGCAACAGTGTCTAGATGGAATTTGTATTTGTGGTCCTGGCAACTGGACCTTTCTTGGAACACCATTATTTTTGTCTTACTGAGATTTACTGTCAGGGCCCAGGTCTGACAGAATCTGTGCAGAAGATCTAGGTGATGCTTGTAGGCCCTCCTTGGTTGGGGAAAGAACCACCAGATCTTCAGCAAACAGTAGACATTTGACTTCAGATTCTAGTAGGGTGAGGCCGGATGCTGTAAACTGTTCTAGTGTCCTTGCCAATTCATTGATATATATGTTGAAGAGGGTGGGGCTCAAGCTGCATCCCTGTCTCACCCCACGGCCCTGTGGAAAGAAATGTGTGTTGTTTGTGTACATGGATTTTATAATGTATGTTTTTCACCCAACACCGCTTTCCATCAATTTGTATAGCAGACCCTCATGCCAAATTGAGTCAAAAGCTTTTTGGAAATAACAAAGCATGAGAAGACTTTGTCTTTGTTTTGGTTTGTTTGTTTGTCAATTAGGTTGTGCAGGGTGAATATGTGGTCTGTCGTACGATAATTTGGTACAAAGCCAATTTGACATTTGCTCAGTAAATTGTTTTCACTGAATCAATCTGCTGTCTGCCATTAATGATAATGCTGAGGATTTTCCCAAGGTTGCTGTTGACACATATCCCACGGTAGTTATTGGTATAAAATTTGTCTCCACTTTTGTGGATTGGCTTGACCAGTCATTGGTTCCAAATATTGTTGGAATATGCCAGAGCTGAGGGATGATCGTCTGGAAAGCGAGGAGGACCAAGGTGCAGCGTGGTAAGTGTTCATTATTTTAATAAACAACTGAACACTGAACAAAATAACAAAAACGACAAACGAACAGTCCTGTAAGGTGACGAAAAACACTAAACAGAAAATAATCACCCACAACTGGGAAAACAGGGAAAACAGGATACCTAAATATGGTTCTCAATCAGAGACAACGATAGACAGCTGTCTCTGATTGAGAACCACACCAGGCCAAACACAAAGAAATAGACAACATAGAACACCAGACATAGAATGGGGACACTGTGCAGTTCTCCGCATAACACGGTGCCTGCCCAGTCACTCTCTCGCCACGGAAAGCACGGGGAGTTGGCTCAGGTCTCCTACCTGAGTCCGCCAATCTCCCCGTGTGCCCCCCCCCCAAAAAAAATCTGGGGCTGCCTCTCGTGCCAGTTACTTCGCCAATTCCTTGTAGTGTCGCCGCTCCGCTTTTGCTGCCTCCAGCTCATTTTTCGGACGGCGATACTCTCCCGGCTGTGCCCATGGTCCTTTGCTGTCCAAAATTTCCTCCCATGTCCAGGAGTCCATGTTCCCACGCTTCTTGGTCCTTTGTTGGTGGGTGATTCTGTAACGTTTGTCGTCGGGAGAAATAGAGGAGGACCAAGGTGCAGCGTGGTAAGTGTTCATTATTTTAATAAACAACTGAACACTGAACAAAACAACAAAAACGACAAACGAACAGTCCTGTAAGGTGACGAAAAACACTAAACAGAAAATAATCACCCACAACTGGGAAAACAGGGAAAACAGGCTACCTAAATATGGTTCTCAATCAGAGACAACGATAGACAGCTGTCTCTGATTGAGAACCACACACGGCCAAACACAAAGAAATAGACAACATAGAACACCAGACATTGAATGCCCACCCAAACTCACGCCCTGACCGACCAAAATCGAGACATAAAAAGGATCTCTACGGTCAGGGCGTGACAATTACATTGAGCTGATTTCTGACTTACTGTTCCTTCTTTTTCCGTATTTCTGTATTGTTTTAGTGATTCACCATAGTGAGGGCGTAGGCTCAGGTTTTCTGGGTCTCTGTGATTTTCGTTGGATAGGTTTCTCAATTTCTTTCTTAGGTTTTTGCATTCTTCATCAAACCATTTGTCATTGTTTTAAATTTCTTAGGTTGTCTGCTTGACATTTTTAGATTTGATAGGGAAGCTGAGGTCAAATGTACTGTTTAGGTTTTCTACTGCTAAGTTTACACCTTCACTATTACAGTTAAATATTTTGTCCAGGAAGTTGTCTAAAAGGGATTGAATTGGTTGATGCCTAATTGTTTTTAGTAGGTTTCTACACTACTATCCTTCCATCTATAGCCTGTCGTATTATTGTCCAGTTCCTTTGGCTTTGATGCCTTGTGATTGAGTTCTGCTCTGTTCAAGTAGACTGTGATTTTGCTGTGATCTGATAGGGGTGTCAGTGGACTGACTGTGAACGCTCTGAGAGACTCTGGGTTGATGTCAGTTATAAAGTAGTCTACAGTACTACTGCCAAGGGATGAGTTGTAGGTGTACCTACCATAGGAGTCTCTTCGAAGCCTACCATTGACTATGTAGAGACCCAGCATGCGACAGAGCTTCAGGAGTTGTGACCTGTTTTTGTTGCTTGTTTTGTCATAGTTGTGTCTAGGGGGGCATATTTGGGAGGGAATACTGTCACCTCCAGGTAGGTGTTTGTCCCCCTGTGTGCTGAGAGTGTCAGGTTCTTGTCCAGTTCTGGCATTTAGGTCACCACAGACTAGTACATGTCCCTGGGCCTGGAAATGGTTGATCTCCCCTTCTAGGATGGAGAAGCTGTCATCGTTGGGGGATTGTATTGGGGGGATATAGGTAGCACACATGAGGACATTTTTCTCTGTTAATTTCTAACAAGATAATATTCCTGTTTTGACAAATTTAATAGTGTGTTGGTTCTGCTCTATACAAAATTAGCATACCCCCTCTCTTTCCCTCCCATCTCTCCCCCCTCTTTCCCTCCCATCTCTCCCCTCTCTTTCCCTCCCCTCTTTTTCCCACCCCCTCTCTTTCTCTCCCCTCTCTTTCCCTCCCCTCCCTCCCCTCTCTTTCCCTCCCTTTCTCTCACCTCTTTCCCTCCCCTCTCTTTCCCTCCCCTCTCTTTCCCTCCCCTCTCTCCCCTCTCTTTATCTCCCCTCTCTCCTCTTTCTTTCCCTCCCCTCTTCCCTCGCTCCCTTCTCTTTCCCTCCCCTCTCTCCCTTCTCTCTCCTCTCACACAGTCAGTGGACGATTTGATTTATTCAAATCAAACAGTTCCATTTCAATGAACAACTATTTAGTCTCATCTGTGTGTGTGTGTGTGTGTGTGTGTGTGTGTGTGTGTGTGTGTGTGTGTGTGTGTGTGTGTGTGTGTGTGTGTGTGTGTGTGTGTGTGTGTGTGTACTGTGTGTGTGATTTGCAGGTATTGATCGAAGGCTGGGTGGACGCCATGCAGATATAAAGAGCATTTTGAGCTCCATCAGTTCAATCATCAAACAGACACACACACAGACACACAGCCACACACACACAGACACAGCGAGGCACTGAGTTGCACAGCCAAGGGCCCCCCAACCCCCTCAGCTACAGGGGAGCCAACCCATATCAACATACAGAAGGGGCTGCAGAGAGGATTCCCCCTGTAGACTGGTCCCACAGCACTAGCCATGACACACACACACACACACACACACACACACACACACACACCCTATCCACATCGACGGGACGGCATGGGAGAAGGTGGAAAGTTTTAAGTTCCTCTGCGTACACATCACGGAAATTTGGCTTGTCACCTAAAACCCTCACAAACTTTTACAGATGCACAATTGAGAGCATCCTGACGGGCTGCATCACAGCTTTATACGGCAACTGCACCACCCACAACCGCAAAGCAATCCAGAGGGTGGTGCGGTCTGCACAACGCATCACCAGGGGCAAACTACCTGCCCTCCATGACACCTACAGCACCCGATGTCACAGGAAGGCCAAAAAGATCAAAGGACAACGACTACCTGAGCCACTGCCTGTTCACCCCGCTACCATCCAGAAGGCGTGGTCAGTACAGGTGCATCAAAGCTGGGACCGAGAGACTGAAAAACAGCTTCTATCTCAAGGCCATCAGACTGTTAAATAGCCATCACTAACACAGAGAAGCTGCTCCCTACATACAGACTTGAAATCATTGGCCACTTTAATAAATGGATCACTAGTCACTTTAGTAATGCCACTTTAATAATGATGTTTACATATCTTGCCTCACTCATCTCATATGTATATACTGTATTTTATACCATCTATTGCATCTTGCCTATGCCGCTCTATTGTTGTTGTTCCATATATTTATATGTATATATTCTTATTACATTGCACTGTCGGAACTAGAAGCACAAGCATTTCCCTACACTCGCAATAACATCTGCTAACCATTTGTATGTGACCAATAACATTTGATTTGAGTTGACACACACACACACACACACACACACACACACACACACACACACACACACACACACACACACACACACACACACACACACACACACACACACACACACACACACACACAATGGGGCAACAGGTAGCCTAGTGGTTAGAGCGTTGGACTAGTAACCGGAAGGTTGCAAGATCCAATCCACAAGCTGACAAGGTAAAAATCTGTCGTTCTGCCCCTGAACAAGGCAGTTAACCCCCTGTTCCTAGACCATCATTGAAAATAAGAATTTGTTCTTAACTGACTTGCCTAGTTAAATAAAGGTAAAATAAAACAATTAAATAAAAATATCCTTTCTAACTCTGCTGTCCCACATTGTTGAATGCTCTATTCATTGGTGTGTGTGTGTGTGTGTGTGTGTGTGTGTGTGTGTGTGTGTGTGTGTGTGTGTGTGTGTGTGTGTGTGCGTGTGCGTGTGCGTGTGTGCGTGTGTACGTGTGTACGTGCGCGCGTGTGTACGTGTGTGTGTGTGTCTCCCTGTCAGAACGATGCTTTGCTGCAATCAGTCTCCAGGGAAACAGACACCAGACAGAAGAGTTGTGTTAACTCAACAACACACAGACACACAGACAGACACACACACAGACACACACACTCAATTACACATCGATAAACACATACTCAATTACACAGTGACAGATACACACACTCGATTACACACCGATACACGTCATTACACCTCTATATACCCAATTACACACTCACACAAGTACACCAGCACAGTCAGCACCGACAGACACAAAGAGTCCCACGAAAGCAAACACACACAAATAGGTGCAGCCGTGGCTTAAAAATGATAACGCATAACGACACCATGTACACATAGAGGAACCTACCACCACACACATGGGACATTTCCAGACAGGAATCACCAGTGTTTAACCCAAAAGGCTCAGAGCTTTCTGTTTCCATCTACGCTGGCCAGTACCTGTGTCTCACTGGGCCATGGCTCTAGTGGCCGTGCTCTGACTTGGGGCCAAAGCCAGGCCACTGGTACTTTTCACCTGTCGTTTACATAACAATGGCTAACTGTGAATTTTAACACATTCTCAGAAAGCAACTGTTTAGATTATGCAGAGGTTGTCGGTTGTGCTTTTCACAAGTCTTCACTGTCAGCCCTAACTATGGAAACACAATTTCCCTAGTATAACACAAGGGTGTATACCAGTGTTGTGTTAGAGACCACCTAAAGCGAGACAGAGTCAAGACCAAGACCGGAGCAAATCAAGTCTGAGTCAAGACCGAGACCGGAATGGAGGTGATGGGGGCAAGGCTGAGTTAAGAACGAGACCAGAATGGAGGTGATGGGGGCAAGGCTGAGTTAAGAACGAGACCAGAATGGAGGTGATGGGGGCAAGGCTGAGTTAAGAACGAGACCCGAATGGAGGTGATGGGGGCAAGGCTGAGTTAAGAACGAGACCAGAATGGAGGTGATGGGGGCAAGGCTGAGTTAAGAATGAGACCAGAATGGAGGTGATGGGGGCAAGGCTGAGTTAAGAACGAGACCAGAACAATGTGAAACCAATTCAAGACTATGATTGTGATTTTGTCAGATCGCCACCATAATGAGAGCTCAAAATGTATTTATGTGTCAATAGTTCAGTAGAACATATTGACTCATTAGCCATTCAGAATGGTGACAAAATGCATTCTGAGGGCAAAGAGCGAGCCACTCTACAAATGATTACTAACCATGGTCTCTAATTAATAGATAAAAAGACCAAAAAATACCCGGTCGCCCCAAAGCGACTGCACGACTATCAAACAATTTCCCTCAGTCTCGACAAAGTTTGAGGTTTCAACAAAAGTAAAGGACAGTAATGCTACGAGTAAAGTAGAAAGTTCAGATTTTAATAGGTTAAAAGATATAAATGTGTCATGAAAGGAGTGTGGGTATCTGGCCTGGCAAATCGGTTTTATGCGCTGACTGAAAAGGGACTGTTAATTATTATTTTTTTACCCCACTGGTCTCAGCTGGTCTCAGGAAGAAATGACAAGTCCTCATTGTCCTACACCGAGTCAAGACTGAGTCAAAATGTATCCGAGGCCAAGACAAGACCGAGACACTCAATATGTGGTCTCGAGACTGGACTTGAGTACTACAACACTGGTGTATACACTAGTGCAGGTATTCCCAAACTGGGGTACGCGCAATGCCGTCGGGGGTACGCCAAATAAACATGTAATTCACATTTTCAAACAGTCCATTTATATTTTCCAATGGGGCTATACATTTGGGTAAGGTATTTTTCTGAGCAGTCTCGTTTCACTGCCAAAAATAAAATTAAACCATCTAGTGTTCAACAAAATAACAACCCAATGTCAAATACAGGTAGCCTAGTCAAATAATTAACAACCAATCAAATCAACTGTTACTCTATCGAGGGAATTCCACTAACGGTCTGTATGTTGCCAAATGTAGCTGCTGCTAATTCCGTTTGCTCGAAAATTGATAAATGGTTAAAAAAAGTAAGGACCGTGTCCATAGAGACACATACCAGCTCTACTGGTAGTACTGCTACTACCAGCAGTACTACACCTGCGCCTGTTGACGACACAAGTTGTTCTGCTTCCACGAGCACATCCAATGCTAGCATCAGTAATTCTACATTTGTTGTTAGCCCAGCTAGCATGGACACTGACAGTTGTGAATCTGATGCAGCCAAAGAGCTACTGCCCCCTTACCCGGGAAAGCACCGAACAACAGACATGGACGTTGGACCATCAAAAGGCGCAAATTTGATGAGAACTACATTGATTTGGGGTTCACATATATTGTGAGTCGTGCCTTTCCTCAGCCACAGTGTGTTATATGTGCAAAAGTACTATCTCACAACTCGATGAAACCTTCACTCAGACATTTAGAAACAAAACATGTCAATTTGAAAAATAAGGCATGGGAGTTTTTTTTTGCGAGAATTAAGATGACTTTCGAGTAGTAAGACATGTATAAAAGCAACAGATACCATAAATAAGAAGGGGCAAGAAGCGTCTTATATGGTGAGCTACTGAGTGGCTAGGACAGGCAAGCCCCATACTATTGTGGAGGTCTTAATTCTTCCTGCTGCCGCAGATATGGTTGGGACAATGCTGGGGGAAAAGGCCAAAAAAACTATACAGACAATGTCTTCATCAAACAACACCGTTTCACGACGCATCAGGGACATGGCAGGAGATGTTTTAATACAATTACTGCTTCGCATACAAGCCAGTGAATTCTATGTGTTACAGCTGGATGAGTCAACAGACGTGGCGGGCCTGGCATAGCTCCTGGTATATGTCCGTTTTGTTTATGGGAGGTCAATTAAGGAAAACATCCTTTTCTGCAAACCACTGGAAACCAGAACATCAGGAGAATATATTTTTTAAAGTACTGGACACATTTCTGACATCAAATGGACTTTGGGGGTCAAGATGTGTTGGTATCTGTACTGATGGAGCAAAAGCCATGACAGGGAGACATAGTGGAGTGGTAATGTGCGTGCAAGTAGTTGCTCCCGACGCCACTTGGGTACACTGCAGTATCCACTGAGAGGCTCTGGCTGCCAAAGGAATGCCTGACAGCTTGAAAGGCATTTTGGACACTACAGTGAAAATTGTTAACTTTGTTAACCTGTTGGGGATGGGGGCGCTGTTTAGACTATTTATGCTAATGTGGCTAATTTTTTAAACGGCTTCCCACAAAATCCTTGATCGTACAATATGCATATTATTATTATTATTGGATAGAAAACAGTCTATAGTTTCTATAGGAGTTGAAATTTTGTCTCTAAGTGGAACAGAGCCCATTCTACAGCAATTTCCCTGACATGGAGTCAGATTTGAGAAACGTTGGCCACTTTTCTGAAGTCATTTAAACGGGCACTGTCGTTGCTATGACTATACGGACACTTCTTACGTCTTCCCCTGGATGCCTTTACGTGATGACGATTCCAACGGGCTCGATTGCTCGTTCACAGGCCCTACAAATGAAAAAAACCTTTAGCTAGCAAGTCTTTTCTTGCTGCGTAACGCGCGTGGAAGACACCGACCCTCTCCTGTTCCAAGCGTTAGTTTAGCCTGTTATATTTCTCCGGTCATCTTTTCACTCGTTATAGGAGTTACAAACATCACAAAGTAGTTAATGTAAAGCGTTTTATAGCAATTTATATCCGTTTAGTGCGATTTTGGGACATTTATTTTTGCAACGATGTGAAAAGTTGGGAACGCTTTTCAGTTCATCCCGAACGTAGTTGACATTTCCACATGGCAAGAGGACAGCTTTCCACCAAAAGACGATTTCTCCCAAGAAAGGATCCTTTGCCCAAGATACTGATGGAAGAACAGCTCAAGGTAGGACATTTTTATTATGATAAATCGTGTTTCTGTCGAAACATTTTAGTGGCTTAGGACGCCATGTTTTTTGACGTAGCTTCGCTTGGCGCAAACTGTATTGAAAAGTAAGGATAAATTAAAAAATGTAATAACGCAATTGTATTAAGAATTAAATTGTCTATCAATCCCTGTCCACCCTATATTTTTTAGTCACGTTTATGAGTATTTATGTATAAGAGTAGATCACTGTCTAAGTGGCGCAAGGACGTTTTCTTTACCAGCTTGTCTACATTTCACATTGTCTAACCATGATTTTGGTGGCTAAATATAAACATTTTCGATCAAACTGTATATGCATGTTGTAATGTGATGTTACAGGAGTGTCATCGGAAGAATTCTGAGAAGGTTAGTGAAAAAATTAATATCTTTTGGCGATGTTGACTTTTATCGCTCACTTTGGCTAGAATCAATGCTGGGCTGCTAATTGCTATGTGCTAAGCTAATATAACGATTTATTGTGTTTTCGCTGTAAGACACTTAGAAAATCTGAAATATTGTCTGTATTCACAGGATCTGTGTCTTTCGATTCGTGTATGCTGTGTATTTTTACGAAATGTTTGATGATTAGTAGTTAGGTAAACACGTTGCTCATTGTAATTATTCTAGTCCATTTGTGATGGTGGGTGCAATTGTAAACTATGCCATATACCTGAAATATGCACTTTTTTCTAACAAAACCTATCCCATACCATAAATATGTTATCAGACTGTCATCTAATGAGTTTTTTTGTTGGTTAGGGGCTATAAATATCTTAGTTTAGCCGAATTGGTGATGGCTACTGGTGTTGGTGGACAAATAAAAGATGGTGGATTATGCTAATGTGTTTTTAGGTAATAGATGTACATCTTTACATATTGTGTCTTCCCTGTAAAACATTTTAAAAATCGGAAATGTTGACTGGATTCATAAGATCTGTGTCTTTCATTAGCTGTATTGGACTTTAATGTGTGAAAGTTAAATATTTTAAAAAAATATTTTTTTTGAATTTCGCGGCACTGGTTTTTCAGTGGGGGGGGGGGGGGTGTGCCGCTAGCGCCACGCTGATCCTAGACAGGTTAAAGCAAGGCCCCTGAACTCTTGTGTATTTTCTGCACTATGTAATGATATGGGCAGCGACCATGTAACGCTTTTACAACATTCAGAAAGAAGTGTGCTGGTTATAAAAGGGCAAAGTATTGACACATTTTTTTATACATTTGTCTGACCGCTTGCATGACGACGAGTTTCTCACACGACTGGCCTATCTGGGTGATGTTTTTTCTCGCCTGAGTGTTCTGAATCTATGATTACAGGGACTCTCCGGAACTATATTCAATGTGCGGGACAAAATTGAGGCTACGATTAAGAAGTTGGAGCTCTTCTCTGTCTGCATTAACAAGGACAACACACAGGTCTTTCCATCATTGTATGATTTTTTGTGTGCAAATGAACTCAAGCTTACAGACAACGTCAAATGTGATATAGCGTTTCGCAGGTACTTTATCGAAACGGATGACACAAACAACTAGATTCGTTATCCCTTTCATGCCCTGCCTCCAGTCCACTTACCGATATCTGAACAAGAGAGCCTCATCGAAATTGCAACAAGCGGTTCTGTGAAAATTTAATTTAATCAGAAGCCACTGCCAGATTTCTGGATTGGGCTGTGCTCAGATTATTCTGCTTGGCAAATCGCTCTGTTAAGACACTGATGCCCTTTGCAACCACGTACCTATGTGAGAGTGGATTCTCGGCCCTCACTAGCATGAAAACTAAATGCATGCACAGACTGTGTGTGGAAAATGATTTAAGACTGAGACTCTCTCCAATACAACCCAACATTGCAGAGTTATGTGCATCCTTTCAAGCACACCCTTCTCATTAACCTGTGGTGAGTTGTTCTCAATTTTCGATGAACAAATAAAGTTTTATATGTAATGTGGCAAACCTCTTCAAGGTTATGAGCATTTGTCACAAATTAAGTGGGAAACTGTCACCAAATTACCCCAGAATGAGAGTTCTTTCGAACAGGACAGTACCTGTGTGTTTGTCTCTCCGTCCTGGTCCACCCAGGTCGTAGGCAAGGTCAAGGATAGCAGGGTTCGGTACACGAATCAGGTTCTCAGTAGGTCCAGGTCCAAACGCCAACAGGTAAGTCCAAAACAGTCCAGCTCATACACAGTAAATCCAGCCAATATCTATTGTCTCTTTCTCTATGGTTCACAGATCCTTCCAGCCCTCACTTCCTCTTCCTGGTTTTCCTTGACCCTTTATCTGTGTGTCGGCTCCACCTTCTGTGGGTTCCCCTTGCTTCTGGGACTTGTAGTTTTGGCAGTCGGCCATTTTGTGATCTGTAGTTCTGATCGGGGTGGCCATTTTAGTGATCGGGCAGAGCCCATTTATTAGTAATGCTCTCACATATCTGCCATTTATCACTCGACCCCCTTCTTTGCCACATATCTCCCCCCCTAGATCCGACCCCCTAGGTCGGGCTACCGCAGCAAAATATGCGTGCATGCGGGATAACCCATCCACATTTCCCATTTCCTTCCCTGCTTTGTGTTTCAAGTCAAAGTGAAACGGTTGGAGACTCAAAAACCACCGCATCACCCGAGCGTTCTTCTCTTTAGCCCTATGCATCCAGGTGAGTGGGGCATGGTCACTGATGAGGGTGAAGTGGCGCCCCAGCAGGTAGTATTTCAGGCTTTCTAGAGCCCACTTTACTGCCAGCGCCTCTTTCTCAACGACCGCGTAGTTGATTTCCCGTGGTTCCAGCTTCCTGCTTAAAAACAGGATGGGGTGTTCCACCCCTTCTACCTCTTGGGATAGCACTGCTCCCAATCCGACCTCTGAGGCATCCGTCTGAACCACAAACTCTTTCTCAAAGTCTGGTACCACCAGCACTGGATTACAGCAGAGAGCCTCCTGTAATGTCCTAAATGCTTTGGTGGCCCTTTCATCCCATTTGACCATGTTTGGCCCTCTGGCTCTAGTCATGTCGGTGAGTGGGGCGGCCACTGTGGCATAACTTGGGATGAACTTTCGGTAGTAACCAGTCAGCCCTAGGAATGCACGAACTTGCTTCTTATTTACTGGTTTCGGCCATTCTCTAATTGCCTCCACCTTCTTCTGTTGGGGTTTGATTAACCCTCTTCCCACGGTGTATCCCAGATACACTGTTTCCCCTAACCCCACATAACACTTGGCAGGGTTCGCCGTGAGCCCTGCCTTTCTAAGGGCGTCTAACACCGCCTGTACCCGGGGTAAGTGGGATTCCCAATCAGGGCTGTAGATTCCCACGTCATCTAAATAAGCTGCGGCGTATGCCTGGTGCGGTTTTAGGACCTTGTTCATGAGCCGTTGAAAGGTGGCTGGGGCCCCGTGTAAGCCGAATGGCATGACGGTGTATTGAAACAAACCGTCAGGGGTTGCAAAGGCTGTCTTTTCTTTGGCCCTGGGGGTCAGAGGAATTTGCCAGTACCCTTTTGTCAGGTCCAGGGTCGTAATGTACCGAGCTTTACCAACTTTCTCCAGTAGTTCGTCTACTCGGGGCATGGGGTAGGCATCAAACTTGGAGATTTCATTTACCTTCCGAAAGTCGTTACAGAACCGCAAAGACCCATCGGGCTTGGAGACCATCACAATTGGGCTAGACCACTCACTATGTGACTCCTCGATCACTCCAGCTGTCAACATTTTCTCTGTCTCTGCTCTAATCGCGGCCTGTCGAGCCTCGGGTACCCGATATGGCCTCATGCTCACTTTTCTCCCTGGTAGGGAAACGATATCGTGAGCCGTAACCTCAGTTCGGCCGGGTACCTCTGAAAACACATCTCTGTTTTTCTGGATCAGGGTCTTTACTTCCTGTACTTGTGCTGGGGACAGAGTAGGTGAAATAAGTACTTTGGCTGCCCCCTGAGTGTGTGTAGGGTATGTGACCATTAGTGTTTCTCTCTCTCTCCATGCTTTTAACAGGTTTATGTGATAGATCTGTTCCTCTGGCCGTCGACCTGGCTGTCGGATCCGATAATTCACTTCTCCTATTCTCTCCAGTACTTCATATAGTCCTTTCCATGTGGCTAGTAGTTTGCACTCTACCGTGGGGATCAGCACTAACACCTTATCTCCCGGTTGAAATTCCCTCAGGGTAGCCTGCCGGTTATAAGTGTGCCGCTGGTGCTCTTGTGCTTGTCTCATGTGCTCTCGGACGATGGGCATGACTGTGGCTATCCTGTCTTGCATTGCCGTGACGTGCTCTATGATACTAGTATACGGGGTGGATTGGTGCTCCCAGGTTTCCCAGGCGATGTCTAAGATTCCCCGGGGGTGCCTCCCATATACCAGCTCAAAGGGAGAAAACCCCAGTGAGGCTTGAGGAACCTCTCTAATGGCAAACATCAGATACGGCAACATGCAATCCCAGTTTTTCCCATCCTTATCGATTACCTTCCTGAGCATTGACTTCAGGGTCCTGTTGAATCTTTCAACCAGCCCGTCCGTCTGAGGATGGTAAACTGATGTCCTCAACTGTTTCACCTGCCACAATTTACAAAGGTCTGCCATAAGGCGGGACATAAAGGGGGTCCCCTGGTCAGTAAGGATCTCCTTTGGAACCCCTACCCTGGTGAACAAGAGCACTAATTCCTTGGCAATATTTTTGGAAGTCATCGTCCGAAGGGGAATGGCTTCTGGGTAGCGAGTGGCATAATCTAGAATGACCAGAATGTATTGGTGTCCTCTGGCGGACTTGGGTAGTGGGCCCACTATATCCATCGCTATCCTCTCAAATGGCGTTTCGATTATGGGGAGTGGCACTAACGGGCTTCTAACAGCTGGTCGGGGAGCTGTTAACTGGCACTCCGGGCACTCTCCACAATGCCGAGCCACTTCAGCCTGAATTCCTGGCCAGTAAAACCTCCTTACAATCCGGTCTCGGGTTTTATCGATACCAAGGTGTCCACCCAGAATGTGCCCATGAGCTAGATCCAGTACTGTCCTCCGGTACCGGGTGGGGACCAACAACTGTTCAACCACATCAACCCCTATTTTTGAGACTCTGTACACCAAACCCTTTTTCATAATAAAGTGGGGAAAACTATTAGGCCTCATCCCATCATTTATGGGAGTACCATCGACGACCTGCACGTCTGCTCTGGCTTGCTGCAGGGTTGGATCCTGGTTTTGGGCCGTCCCGAAATTAGTCAAAGACCCTGCCAGGTCTGCTGGTTCTAGATTGTCATCCTCTGGATTCAGATCGACCCCAGCCCCAGTAGTACCAGGCTGTTCGTTGTCAACGAGGTTTGCCACTTCATCCTCATCCTCCCCTACTAGCACCTGTGAGGTTGGCCCCTGGGAGACCTCTTTTCTTGGTTTTGGTTGAAGGCCCCATGCCTCTTCCTGCTTGGTCAGGGTTGTTGGCTTCTCAAATATGCCATTCTTTTGGCCTAACTTCGCAAAGTTAGGAAAGTGTCTACCCAATATTACATCATATGGCATCTTTGGGACCACGCCGACCTCACAATTCAGCAGATCGTCCTCTGTTTGTATGCTCACTAAGGCTGTGGGGTACAGACGGGTATCCCCATGAATGCAGGTAACACTGATATCCTGACTTGTATCCAGTTTATGAGTTGGCACTAGGTTTGCAACGACCAGGGTTAGCATACTGCCAGAATCCAGCAGTGCTTCAACCTCTTTCCCTTCAACTGTCACCCTGCACATATGTTTGTTTCTTGATCTTTCAAGTACAGTGGTTACAACAGGACATGCATACCACATATCATCTTCTTTTTCACCGAGGTTACATTGCATTGGCTCTTCTTTAATAGGGCAGTAGGCTGCAATATGTCCTGGTCGATTACAATTGTAACAGATAATAGGCGTTCGGGCGGGAGACCCCCTCAACCCCCGGTCCCGGTTTCAGTTTTCTCCCTTAGTGTCTCGGCCCGATTCTGATTCTTTCCTCATGCCCCCACGCTGCTCTCTTCCCCCTCCACCTGTTGGGACAGTCTTACCCTGTCCGCTGGTTCGCCCAGGCCTGGGGAATGGGAATCTTTTCTCCTGTGCCTGCTCAGCTGTTCCTGCCGTACAATACCGTTCAACTAGGCCCACGAGATGGTCGGCGGAAAATACCTCGTTCTGGCCAACCCATCGTCGCACTTCTTGGGGTAGACCTCGCTGAAACTGGTTGAATACGATGGTCTCGACAATCTCGGCGGAGGAACGGGTCTCCGGTCGTAACCATTTCCGTGCCAGGTGAATCAAGTCGAACATCTGTGTTCGGGGCGGTTGTCCAGATCGGTAGGACCACTGGTGAAAGCGGTGTGCCCTCACAGTATCGGTCACTCCCAGTCTTGCCAGAATCTCTCCCTTTAGTTTATCGTAATCCTGTGCATCTGTCAACTCCAGGTCGAAATACGCTTTTTGAGCGTCCCCTGCCAGGTATGGTGCCAGAAGCCCTGCCCATTCTTCTTTCGGCCACTTCTCCCTCTCTGCAGTCCTTTCAAAGGTGGTAAGATATGCTTCCACATCATCCTGTGCTGTCATTTTTTGAAGAAAATGATTGGCCCGCCTCTGGGTATTTGCAGCTGGTAATTGAGCCCCAATTTGGTCCGCTAGCCCCTTTAGGCCTTCTCTTAACTCCTGGGTGTTTCTCTCTTGCTCTTCTCTGAGCAGCTGGTTGGTGCGGTGCTGGACCTGTAACGTGTCCTGGTACATTCGCATTGCATCCTGATGAGCTATTTGTTGAGCTCTAGTTGCCTCTTGTTGGGTGGCCGCCGCTTGTAACAGGGCTTGTATGGCTCCCTCCATACTCATTTTCCTGAGAAACTGTCCTAACCAAACAAAGCCACAAAAAAAAACCTGACACCCCTTTGGAGTGCTAACTGATTTCTTTTTTTTCTTTTTTTTCTTTTTACCTAACCAGCGGAATGGTTAGTCCATATGCCCACATTCTCCACCACGTGTGGCAAACCTCTTCAAGGTTATGAGCATTTGTCACAAATTAAGTGGGAAACTGTCACCAAATTACCCCAGAATGAGAGTTCTTTCGAACAGGACAGTACCTGTGTGTTTGTCTCTCCGTCCTGGTTCACCCAGGTCGTAGGCAAGGTCAAGGATAGCAGGGTTCGGTACACGAATCGGGTTCTCAGTAGGTCCAGGTCCAAACGCCAACAGTTAAGTCCAAAACAGTCCAGCTCATACACAGTAAATCCAGCCAATATCTATTGTCTCTTTCTCTATGGTTCACAGATCCTTCCAGCCCTCACTTCCTCTTCCTGGTTTTCCTTGACCCTTTATCTGTGTGTCGGCTCCACCTTCTGTGGGTTCCCCTTGCTTCTGGGACTTGTAGTTTTGGCAGTCGGCCATTTTGTGATCTGTAGTTCTGATCGGGGTGGCCATTTTAGTGATCGGGCAGAGCCCATTTATTAGTTCTGCTCTCACATATCTGCCATTTATCACTCGACCCCCTTCTTTGCCACAGTAAGATGGCTAAATAAAGAGCAAAATTACTGATCATTATTATATTATTATTTGTGACCTGGTCCTATAAGAGGTCTTTGTCACTTCCCACGAGCCGGGTTGTGACAAAAACTCACACTCATTCTTATGTTAAATAAATGTATTGTATAGTGTGTTTGTGGCAGACTTACAATGATTGCAAAAAACAACATTTGAGAGTGCGCTGACCCTGGTGCTAGAGGGGGTACGCAGCTGACCCTGGTGCTAGAGGGGGTACGCAGCTGACCCTGGTGCTAGAGGGGGTACGCAGCTGACCCTGGTGCTAGAGGGGGTAAACAGCTGACCCTGGTGCTAGAGGGGGTACGCAGCTGACCCTGGTGCTAGAGGGGGTACGCAGCTGACCCTGGTGCTAGAGGGGGTACGCAGCTGACCCTGGTGCTAGAGGGGGTACGCAGCTGACCCTGGTGCTAGAGGGGGTACGCAGCTGACCCTGGTGCTAGAGGGGGTACGCAGCTGACCCTGGTGCTAGAGGGGGTACACAGCTGACCCTGGTGCAAGAGGGGGTACGCAGCTGACCCTGGTGCTAGAGGGGGTACGCAGCTGACCCTGGTGCTAGAGGGGGTACACAGCTGACCCTGGTGCTAGAGGGGGTACGCAGCTGACCCTGGTGCTAGAGGGGTACGCAGCTGAAGGTTGAATGTTTGAAGGGGTACAGGACTATAAAAAGTTTGGGAACCACTGCCCTAGTGCAACACTGGTGCTACAGCGGAAAAGCAACAACAGATCATGGTGTTAGTGGCATCTCTCACTCTCTCTCACACACACACCTCCTCACACACACGCACATGTAGAGCAGACCTGTGTGTGAGATAATAAGATGTGTGTGTTACTATCTGGGACCAGAGATATAGTGGGAGAAGGGAGGAGGGGGGGAAGAGGAGGAGCAGGGGAGTTCAGGTTCAGGAGGGAAGAGAGGGCAGCGGAGTTCAAATGGCTCAGAGATGTGGGTTTGGATAGATGGATCATGGTGTTTTTAACATCAGAGATGTGGGTTGGATTGGATGGATCATGGTGTTTTTAACATCAGAGATGTGGGTTTGATTGGATGGATCATGGTGTTTTTAACATCAGAGATGTGGGTTGGATTGGATGGATCATGGTGTTTTTAACATCAGAGATGTGGGTTGGATTGGATGGATCATGGTGTTTTTAACATCAGAGATGTGGGTTTGATTGGATGGATCATGGTGTTTTTAACATCAGAGATGTGGGTTTGGATAGATGGATCATGGTGTTTTTAACATCAGAGATGTGGGTTTTAATGGATGGATCATGGTGTTTTTAACATCAGAGATGTGGGTTGGATTGGATGGATCATGGTGTTTTTAACATCAGAGATGTGGGTTTGATTGGATGGATCATGGTGTTTTTAACATCAGAGATGTGGGTTTGATTGGATGGATCATGGTGTTTTTAACATCAGAGATGTGGGTTTGATTGGATGGATCATGGTGTTTTTAACATCAGAGATGTGGGTTGGATTGGATGGATCATGGTGTTTTTAACATCAGAGATGTGGGTTTGATTCCCACAAGTGATACATTGCTTTCTATACAAGAATCTGCTAAATGACCAGATGATTAAGTTAGGAGAAGAGAGGAGAGGAGAGGTGGAGGAGGAGAGAGGAGGAGTAAAGAGGTACAGAGACTAGTGTAGGCACAGTAAATCTAATCTGATGGTTATTTACCACTAGAGAGGAATAACACACAACACAGAACAGTCACTGGGGAAGCAACATAAATACTCTACCTTACAGAGAAGAGGAGAGGAGAGAGAGGAGAGAGAGGAGAGAGAGGAGAGAGAGGGAGAGAGGGAGAGAGGGAGAGAGAGAGAGAGAGAGAGAGAGAGAGAGAGAGAGAGAGAGAGAGAGAGAGAGAGAGAGAGAGAGATATAATGGAAGTTAGAGGGGGAAGTAAGAGACACACACATGCTCTCACACACATGCTCACACACGCACACACACACACACACACACACACACACACACACACACACACACACACACACACACACACACACACACACACACACACACACACACACACACACACACACACACACACACACACACACACACACACACACACACACACACACACACACACACACACACTCCCATTACCATCCCAATGTCAAGGCTATATGTGTGCGTATATGACGCAGAGTGACAGGTGAAGTGGGTGACAGCTGTGCGATCCCTCAGAGTAGACATGTTCCATCACAGCACAGCCCTCCAAGATGGCCGCCCCTGAGGGGAAGTCAGGGCCTTCTGAGCAGGGTGTGAAAATGATCTATTGGTCCGACAGGCGACATGTAGGAGTGCCAGGTATTTAAAAAGCATAGTTATTCTCAGCTAGATAGACATTAGGCCCAGTGTTTTGGGAGATCCCTGCCTGGTGTTAACAGTAGAGTTGGTAAGGCAAGAGGGGGTGGCACTCTGGTGTAGGGTCAGAGGTCAAAGCTAGCAGGAACATATTAGAACACAGTCTCACCATGTGTGAATGGGAGAGAGACTAAGCACAGGCGATTGAATAAAGAATGATGAATGCTACATTGAATGTTTCAGAACGCCATATACTGTAGAATGTTGCAAGTTATAAAAACATAATCTATAAAGAATGATAGGCTATGCTCTAATTCTACACTGTAGAATGCTATGAAACACTGAACATAAAATGCTACTGGATGCTATAAGAGTATATCATGGTGAATACAGAACACTACATACTGTAGAATGGTATACAGAATGATATATAGAAACTGAGGAAAACAATGTGGAATTGAAAATACTATGGAACATGTATACAATTAAGAACGTTGAATAGAATGAGCTGTTAATGAGAACATAATCAACTGCTAGGTTTACACTTGATAACTCATTATACATAAATATTTCAGAACTTGGTAGCACACACACACACACGCCCACACACACATGCACGCGCACGCACATGCACACAAACATACACTCACATACAAACACACACATACAAAAACACACACACACACACACACACACACACACACACACACACACACACACACACACACACACACACACACACACACACACACACACACACACACACACACACACACACACACACATACATACATACATACGTTGTCCTTCGGTTACTCTCCCCTCCATTCTACTCCCTTGCTATTTTTCATCTCTATTTTGGGAGGGAATTAGAGCAGCTGGAAATTCTGAAAATATTGCAGGAATGTATAGTAGACACACACAGATTGAGTTTCCACACATACATGTGTTGCATACATCAACCCATACACACACCCATAATAATAGTAAATACTTGCATACCACGGGAAATATAGCCACCTATTGTCACAACTGCCTATTCTGACTAAATTAGCTATGTAGAGAATGACAGACAGACAGACAGACAGACAGACAGACAGACAGACAGACAGACAGACAGACAGCGAGGGAGTGAGAGGGAGGACAGAGAAAAGGCATACCTTCAAACAGGAGAGATAGTTGCAACATTGTGTCTGCCGCTTTCATACCACTCACAAACAGCTGAAATACACACCCCGAAGTCTGTTTGTTCTTTAGCCTGGTAGCCAGTCTGTTTGTTCTTAGCCTGGTACCCAGTCTGTTTGTTCTCTTTGCAGGTAGCCAGTCTGTTTGTTCTCTAGCCTGGTAGCCAGTCTGTTTGTTCTCTTGCCAGGTAGCCATTCTGTTTGTTCTATAGCCTGGTAGCCAGTCTGTTTGTTCTCTTGCCAGGTAGCCATTCTGTTTGTTCTATAGCCTGGTAGCCAGTCTGTTTGTTCTCTTTGCAGGTAGCCAGTCTGTTTGTTCTCTAGCCTGGTAGCCAGTCTGTTTGTTCTCTTTGCAGGTAGCCAGTCTGTTTAAGCTCCCTAGTCGTTGCCATGCCAGACATGAAAACACAATGTAATAGTTTCTCCTGCACTCAAACCCTGTTAGGATCAATACTCATCCATCAACTAACACTTGGGTTTGTCACACTGATGACACACACGCACACACAAACACACACAGATGCCCGCACACACACATGCATGCTCGCACACACATGCTCAATGCCGTCCGCTCCGATAAATATTCACAAGATGCTTCGTTACTACAAATCCCTATACTGTTTATGAAATTAGAATTTACTTCTTAAACAAAAGCATCTGACACACAATGGCGTCCATGCTGATCCATGTCTGTTCAAGTTGTGACACCCAATGGTGTCTGATTCATAGAAGAAAAGACCTGTCTGGAGCTGGGATAAGAACCTAAATCAGCCTTTTCATTATCGCTTCTCCTTTTCTCTCTACAGCCTTTTATTTATCTCTCTCTTCCTCCATCCTCACTGCCAATCACACTCCCCCGGTTTACCACTGGAAGAACAGAGGAGCAGAGAGATGGGTGGGAGCATGAAGAGGGGAGACAGCTTCCTTCAGGCTATTAAAAAGAGGAGAAAGAAAGAGATTCAAACCAAGAATATCAAGAAGAAAGAGGAAAGCAAGAAAGCGAGACAGGAGTCTTCGGGGAGAAAGAGGAAGAGACAGTGAGAGGGAGGGAGAAAGAGTGAGAGAGAGGTAGCATGGAGAGAGAGAGAGAGAGAGAGGTAGCATGGAGAGAGAGAGGGGGGGTAGAGAGAGAAGTAGCAGAAAAAGAAAGAGAGAGAGGGGTAGAGAGAGAGGTAGCATGGAGAGAGAGAGACGGGGGGGGTAGAGAGAGAAGTAGCAGAAAAAGAAAGAGAGAGAGGGGTAGAGAGAGAGGTAGCATGGAGAGAGAGAGAGAGAGGTAGCAGGGAGAGAGAGAGGGGGGGGGGGAGAGGTATCAGGGAGAGAGAGGGAGAGAGAGTCATGCTCAACATGAGCTCCTGATATATTTAAAAAAAAAATTGTTTTCAGAATGAGATGAAACACTCTAATCGAAAAAGAATTCCAGATAAGAAGTGATGAACAACAACTCTATTGATTCAGATTAGAAAAAAAGTAACTTTGCGCCTCAAGTTAAGAAGTTGTGAGTCTAGTTAGCTAGCTACACAACAAAGACCTAGCCAGCAGACTAACAAGCTAGCTAGAAGAAACGAGCTAGAACAAACCTAGCAAGGGCAGTTAATACTTAATACAACTACGTCAAACGACCAAACTGAGTGAGTAAACCAAAAAGGAGCACGGACTAACTTTAAACATATCTTCACTATTTTTGCTGGTTTTTGAACTAAAGCAGACGAACAAATCGGTTGCCATGGCAACGGGGCAGCAGCGCAGCAGAGCGCACAGCACCATGTCCCCACTCTCCCTCAGCGCAGAATCCATTCTCTACCCTAAAGAGGCCAAAAATGACACAAAGAGGAAAGCTTTTAAACAGAAACTACTAATGGAAAAGCCAGAAACCCTTTTTGCAGACCTCTACAAAAAAGGTGACGTGAGTAATCTCATCTTCCTCACTGACCAGCCAAATGCATGGCGCTCAGCAGTGTGCTCTCACTACCCATCCATAAAGAAAGAGGGAATCTGTAATGGGTGGAAGCTGAAAATCAAAGAGACAGACGACCCTGACAGCACCATGATAACAATCAACCTCTACAAGACTGGGACTGTCATGGTGCAAGGTAACATCAGGCTGTTTGAAACAGACTTTCACACCATTAAGGAGAGAGCGGAGATAGAGAAGGACACCACCTGTGACATGCCCTCGCACAAGACAAACTCCACCAGCACCACCCTCACCTCTACTCTTCCCACCCAAAAAAGCACATCCAGCACCTCTCTTCCCACCATAGTGGAGGACACGCCACAGGAGGAGAGCGACCCCCTCAGTGCAGAGCAGGCTCAGGCCCTCCTCACCACCATGGCTGCCATGAGGGATGAGCACCAAACTGGAGGGGGAGGTGGTCCTGCTCAGGGAGAGCGTGAGCAAACAGCAACCAGACAACCACACCTTAGAGGAGCTCCTAACCAAGGTGAGGACAGAGCAGGACAGCAGCCTTGCAACACAGCTAAAAGAGGTTCAGCAAGAGAGAGACGGACTCAGGAGAGAGCTGGCTGATCTAACACAGGAGGTGAGAGAGCTCCAAAAAGACAGGCAGAGCAGCAATAAGGAGCTGACCACACTAAGAGAGGAGCTGCAGGAGAGAAAGAGAGCAGAGGACAGGCTGCAGGAGCAGATAGATCACCACCCTATGACCTGCCCTCACACAGCAGAGGAGCCTAGCTCAACCAGCCAGACTTCCCCAGCCCTGCCTGCTGCACCCCTCCTCCCCAACCCACAGAACAGCCTCCCACTGACAGCGGCACCGACACAGACCAGCCACACCCCAGCTACAACACCCACCAGCCCCCCCTCTGCCCCCCCCCCCAGTCCAGAAGAAACACTGGCTGACATCGTCCTGTTAATGGACTCAAATGGGAAGTATGTTCAGGAGAAGAAACTTTTCCCCTTCACTACGGGGAGTGAATTAGAAGGCCTCCGCAATCTTCCCCAACTCAAGAATCATAGTGTCAACCCTTCTACAGAGGAGGGACTTCCACCCTGCCACAATCCAAAGAATAAACGCCAGCCTTTCCCGGGACTGTGCCCTGCGACCCAATGTACACCTGGCCCACCATCCCACCCTCGATCTGGACTGTCTCTATGACCATGTTCACCTGTACAGGGAGACAGTCCCCATCCTTGCCAAGACTCTCAAGGACGTCACTTTAAACCGCAGCCCGACCTCTCCACCCAGGAACAGCGGAGCAATCTCCACCCCGCCGAGATCACCGAGACAACACCCCGGACCAGCACCCTGGACCCCCCAGCCACGACCACAGCACCACCAACCTCAATGCCCACCACAGCCAGCGCAGCACAGACCACCCCAGCCCAGGTTCAGAGCCACCCAGATGAGGCCTACCACCCCCCTCCTCCCCACCGCAGACCCACACTTGGAGGAGCCACAGCTCAGCAGGCAGAGCTACGCACAGGCTGTGAGAGGAGCAACTGGCCCAGCCCCCACCAACCAAATGAGTGACATTAAACAAATGCTGAGTCTACTATGCTCACATGTGATAGGCCGAGGGTCATGGTAAGATGAGCACAATAACTCCACCATCCTCACACTACATCCACCCAAGTGGCATGACACAAATTCTATCTTAAATGATAAACAAATCACATTTGCAGAATAAGTGTTTACTTTAATTGAAAAATCCTATTTTAATAGTTCTTGTTGGATTGTGAGTGTTTGTCTCATTTTGAAGGTAAAGAGAAAAAAAAGTTATGAAGTCTTTTTACGTTGCATGTTGGAATTTACAAGGATTGAAGTCCTCTGCTTTTGGGCTAAAGAGCAGAAACCCAGACTTCCTGAAAGAAACTGATGATGTTGATATTGTAGTACTACAGGAAACATGGTGCAGAGGGGATGTTTCCACTGGCTGTCCACTAGGTTATAGGGAGATAATCCTACCATCCACTAAATTAAAAGGAATCAAACAGGGCAGAGACTCAGGGGGAATGCTATCTTGACAGATAAAAACGTCTTCCTCTGTGCCACATACATTCCCCCCTCAGAATCACCCTACTTCAACGAAGAGAGTTTCGCCATTCTAGAGGGGGAGATTAGTCACTTTCAGGCCCAAGGCAACGTACTGGTCTGTGGAGACCTGAATGCTAGAACAGCAGAAGAACTAGACACTTTTTATTTATTTATTTATTTTACCGTTATTTTACCAGGTAAGTTGACTGAGAACACGTTCTCATTTGCAGCAACGACCTGGGGAATAGTTACAGGGGAGAGAGGGGGATGAATGAGCCAATTGTAAACTGGGGATTATTAGGTGACCATGATGGTTTGAGGGTCAGATTGGGAATTTAGCCAGGACACCGGGGTTAACACCCCTACTCTTACGATAAGTGCCATGGGATCTTTAATGACCTCAGAGAGTCAGGACACCCGTTTAACGTCCCATCCGAAAGACGGCACCCTACACAGGGCAGTGTCCCCAATCACTGCCCTGGGGCATTGGGATATTTTTTTAGACCAGAGGAAATAGTGCCTCCTACTGGCCCTCCAACACCACTTCCAGCAGCATCTGGTCTCCCATCCAGGGACTGACCAGGACCAACCCTGCTTAGCTTCAGAAGCAAGCCAGCAGTGGTATGCAGGGTGGTATGCTGCTGGCACTATTAACAGTCATGGGGATAAACACCTACCAGGAAGCAACAACCTTTCCCTCCCCACATACCCCCACAGAAACAACTATGACAAAGTGAAAAACAAAAACAGAGCACAGCTCGTGAAGCTCTGTCGAACACTGGGTCTGTACATAGTCAATGGCAGGCTGAGAGGAGACTCTTTTGGTAGGTACACCTACAGCTCATCCCTTGGCAGCAGCACTGTAGACTACTTCCTCACCGACCTAAACCCAGAGTCTCTCAGAGCCTTCACAGTCAGCCCACTAACACCTCTCTCAGACCACAGTAAAATCACAGTGTATCTGAAAAGAGCAGAACCCAACCATGAAGCATCACAGCCCAATAAATTACATGGTACTAAACAGGCCTATAGATGGAGTGCAAACAGTACAGACATCTGCCAAAAAGCAATTAGTAGCCAAAAAATACAATCTCTCCTGGACAACTTTTTAGCCTTAACATTCTCCTTCAGTAATGAAGGTGTAAATTTGGCCGTTAGGAACATAAACTTTATATTTGACAAATTAGCCTCCTTGGCTAATTTAAAGAAGCATAAGAGCAAACCAAAAATAACAGATAATGAAAAATGGTTTGATAATAATTGCAAAAATCAAAGAAAGTCATTGAGAAATATATCTAATCAAAAACACAGAGAACCAGACAACAAAAATATACACCTTCAATATGGGGAAACACTGAAGCAATACAAACACACCCTAAGAACAAAAAAGGAACAGCACATTAGAAATCAGCTGGATGGAATTGAGGAATCCATAGAATCAAACCACTTCTGGGAGAATTGGAATAAATTAAACAAACCTCATCATGAGGAATTGGCTGTCCAAAATGGGGATATGTGGAGAAATCACTTTGCAAACCTCTACAGCAATATAACAAAGAGCCCAGAACAAAAAGATATACAAGAAAAATTACAAATCCTTGAATTAGCAGTCAAAGACTATCAGAATCCTGTGGATACCCCAATTACAGAAGAAGAATTATTGGAAAAACTGCACTCTCCAACCCAAAAAGGCAGATGGTGTGGTGCTGATGGTATTTTAAATGAAATGATCAAATATACAGACCACAAATTCAAATTGGCTATACTCAAACTCTTCGACATTATCCTCACTGCAGGTATTTTCCCCGATATTTGGAACCAGGGATGGATCACACCAATCTATAAAAATGGAGACAAATTTGACCCAAATAATTACAGAGGAATTTGCGTTAACAGCAACTTGGGGAAAATTCTCTGCAGTATTATAAACAGCAGACTACATAATTTCCTTGACGAACACAACGTCCTGAGCAGAAGCCAGGTTGGATTTCTAAAAAATGATCGTACAACAGACCACATTGACACCCTCCACACTCTAATTGATAAACAAGTTAACCAAAACAAAGGCAAAATCTACTCGTGTTTTGTAGATTTCAAGAAAGCATTTGATTCAATTTGGCACGAAGGTCTTTTTTTATAAACTAATAGAAAGTGATATTGGAAGGAAAACATGTGATTTTATTAAATCAATGTACACTAAAAACAAATGTGCGGTTAAAATTGGCAACAAGCAAACAGACTTCTTCTCTCAGGGACTGGGACTGAAACAGGGCTGCCCAATAAGTCCAACACTATTTAACATCTACATTAAAGAATTGGCAAAAACATTAGAAGAAACAGCAGCACCTGGTATCACCCTACACAACACTGAAATCAAGTGTCTGCTGTACGCAGATGACCTGGTGCTGCTGTCTCCCACTAAAGAGGGGTTACAGCAGCACCTAGATCGTCTTCACAGGTTCTGTCAGACCTGGGCTCTGACCATTAACCTAAAAAACAACAAATATAATGATATTCCAAAAAAGGTCCGGAAATAAGGATGACAAATCTAAATTCTATTTGGACACAGTTCTATTAGAACACACCACAAACTACACATATCTAGGACTAAATATCAGCAACACAGGTAGCTTTCACATGGCTGTGAATGAGCTGAGAGACAAAGCAAGAAGAGCATTCTATGCCATTAAAAGGAACATCAAAATCGAAATTCCAATTAGAATCTGTCTCAAAATGTTTCAATCAGTTATAGAACCAATTGCTCTATATGGCATTGAAGTATGTGGTCCACTCTCTAATAATGAATTCACCAATTGGGACAAACATCCAATCGAAATACTGCATGCAGCTTTGCAAGACTGTATTGCAAGTGCAAAGAAAAACTCAAAATAACGCATGTAGGGCAGAATTGGGCCAATACCCCCTCATTCGAATAGAAAAAAGAGCCATCAAATTTTACAACCATCTAAAAACAAGTGACCCCAAAACATTCCATCACACAGCTCTACAATGTCAAGAGATGAAACAAGAGAAGAGTCCCCTCAGCCAGCTGGTTCTGAGGCTCAGTTCACCAACCCAAACCAACCCCAGGACAGCCCTCAGAAACTCTGGCCCAACAAAATCATCACAAAACAAAAAGAAAAATATATCACCTATTGGAAAGACACCACAAAAAATCAAAGTAACTTCAATGCTATTTGGCTCTAAACAGACAGTACATGGTGGCAGACTATCTGACCACTGTGACTGATAGAAAACTGAGGACAACATTGACTAGGTACAGACTCAGTGAGCACAGTCTGGCTATAGAGACCGGTCGTCACAGACAAACCTGGCTGCCCAGAGAGGACAGGCTGTGCTCACTCTGCTCCAGGGGAGAGGTAGAGACAGAGCTGCATTTCCTATTACACTGTGACAAATATTCAGACCTAAGAGAATATTTCTTTCCCAAAATTATAATTCAATACAAAGAATTTGAAACTATAAAAGATGTAGAAAAAATCAAATATTTTTGGGGTAAAAAGCCAAAATGTGCAGTTTCGGCAGCCAAATATGTGTCCTCCTGCCACAACCTGAGGGACAGCCAGTGAAAAGTGGAAAGTAATGTCGATAATATTTCCCATCTTGTTTTGTCTTTCATACCAGGTCATGTGTCTTCCCAGTCATGTTGAGACTGGTCTACTACTGTTGCTTTACTGTATTGTTGTTCTGATTAATATTGTTGTTTTAGTTGTTGTTAATGGTAATCCCATGTCCACTACTACTATTATTATTGCTGTTGGTCCCACCATTTATTTATATATAAATATATATATATTTTGTATATATATACATATATATTTTTTTTTTCTCTCGTCAATAAAGTCAATTGAATTGAATTGAGAGAGGGGTAGAGAGAGAGGGAGAGAGAGATGTAGCATGGAGAGAGAGAGAGGTAGAGAGAGAGAGGTAGCATGGAAAGAGGGGGGGGTAGAGAGAGAGAGGGGGGGGAGAGAGAGAGGTAGCAGGTAGAGAGGGGGAGAGAGAGAGGTAGCAGGGAGAGAGAAAGAGTGAGAGGTAGAGAGAGAGAAAGATAGAAAGGGAGAGGTAGAGAGAGAGAGGTAGAAAGAGAGAAAGATAGAAAGGGAGAGGTAGAGAGAGAGAGGGAGAGGTAGAAAGATAGAAAGGGAGAGGTAGAGAGAGAGAGGTAGCAGAGGGAAAAGGAGGAAAGTATCAGGAGGTGAATATGTGCGCTGAGGGAAAGATTTCCCCTGAGATTATGACGCACAACACACACAAAATATCAGACACAAGTCAACACATACAGACACTGACATCACCAAACTGATATCCAGAAACTATCCAGGAATATGACTACTGACTACTGTAGCCATCAACTGACCCCTCGGAACAAATACCCCACACACCCCTCTGCCCCATCCTTCATCTTTGCTATGCTAGGAAGGAAGGAAGGAAGGAAGGAAGGAAGGAAGGACAGAATATGTAGTGTTGGAACATGGCCAGTGCTTGCAAAAGAACAACATGCTCCAGGTCCCCCACAGGGCCATGCACACACACACACACACTCACACACACACGGTACCAAATGAAATCTAAACGCACAAACAAACACAGCCAGAGGCCAGTGCAGCTAGGCTTATTACACTCACCATTACCCAGACAGATGAGATATCAGTAACCTCTCACTGCTGCTACTTCTACTACTGCTGCTTCTACTGCTGCTACTTCTACTGCTGCTACTTCAACTTCTGCTACTTCAACTTCTGCTACTTCTACTTCTGCCTCTACTTCTACAACTGCTGCTACTTCTACTACTTCTGCGACTGCTGCTACCTCTGCTACTTCTACTACTGTTGCTACTACTGCTACTTCTACTACTGCTGCTGCTACTACTGCTGCCACTACTCCTACTTCTACTGCTGCAACTGCTACTGCTGCTACCTCTACTACTGCTACTTCTACTACTGCTGCTACTGCTGCTACTTCTACTGCTGCTGCTGCTACTTCTACTGCTGCAACTTCTACTGCTGCTACTTCTACTACTGCTACTTCGACTACTTCTGCCTCTACTGCTACTTCTACTACTGCTCCTGCTGCTACTTCTACTGCTGCTGCTGCTACTACTGCTACTGCTACTGCTACTACTGCCTCACACTGACCCAAACACACTACCCATACCCAACAGCTAAGCTACCTACTGCCTCCCTGCCCAGGAGTCACTAACCCACCAATCACTGACCCCAACACTTGCCCCGCCCACTACCCTACCAAATACTGACCCTAACACTACGACCGCCCACTACCCCACCAATCACACAGCCCCCAAAGCCAACCATTTATCCCATCAAGTTCAGCAGGTACAAATGAGAAAACATTCTGAAATGGAAAACAGAAATTATCATTCTAATTGGACAAGTTATTGGACAACCGTTTTTAAGCCTACAGCACCATGACAGTGGACACACCCATTATTAAGCACACCCATTGGGACAGATGAACCCCTCCCCTTCGGCTCACCTTGTTGTAAACGCCCCAGGACAGCTCTGTCTCGATCACCATGACGACGATGCCAAACATTCCGAAGATGAGTGCGTAGTCGCTCAGCCTCTTCCTCTTTTCGAACAGCGCCCTCCGGTGGCCCAGTTTATAACCAATGTTCTGGTTCTTACGTTTAGAACTAGAAGCCTTGGAGCAGCTCCCCCTTGGCCCTACAGCCCCAACACCTCCTACACCTCCCTGCCTGCTGCCCCCTACCCTCCCTCCTGTGCCCCCTGCACTGCTTAAACCTCCCCTACTCCCCGCCAAGGCATGGTTCTGATGGTATATTGACATCTGATTGGAGGATGAGTCAGTGATATCATAACCCCTCGCGTACGGCGAGTCCTCTTTTGATGAGATCACTATCTCTGGAGGATTCTGGGTTGGTTGATTGGAGGATGGCAAGGAAGTGGGTGGAGCCTCTCTGTCCCGTTCCCGCCCTCCAATCGCAGTTGTGCCGGTAACAGGTGCTGCCCCGCCCTCTTTGGTGTCGCTGCCGCTGTCTGACTCGATGAGGTTGCGTCTGGAGGCGCTGAGGCGACTGAGAGGTTTCATCACGCCGCCTGTGTATTTACAGGAGCTCATGGCGATCTCCGTGAAAGGGTTGCTGTCTCTCCGATGGACCAGAGGGCTGGCCTGGCGGTGCTTACATCCCCTCTCTCTATCCCTGTCCCTCTCTCTATCCCTGTCCCTCTCTCTCTCCATGGAAGGGGAGTGTGAGGAGTAGAAGAGGGCGTTGTAGACTGGGGAGTTGTCTCCACTCAGGCTGTGCTGGGAACCCAGGCACGAGGACATAGGGGTGCTGGTGGGGTGAAGGGCATTGGGGAGGGGGGGCAGGGGTTGACCCCCCACTGAGGACAGAGGCAGTTTGGGGAGGGAGGCCTTGGGCATGTTAGGTGTGGTGGGGGACCCATTCAGCCGGTCCAGGCTGGATCCCCCCCTGTGGTTGGAGTGGTGTGATCCCGGGTAGTTGCCGGTCATGGAGGAGTGGGAGATTCCACTCAGAGGGAGGGAGAACCGCGGGTCCTCGTCCTCACTGCCTCCCAGGAGAGTCAAGCTCAGAGAGGGAGGGGGCTCCATGGTGGGGGCCGGAGGGCGACAGGCCACTCTCTACCTAACGGGGAGACAGAGGAAGGAAAAGGAGAGAGAAAAATGGAAAGAGAAGTACAGAAGAAACATTAGAATTAGAAGAGAGATGGGGTTTAATTATGAAACTATGGAGAGAGGAAGGAAGAGAGAGAGAGATGGAGGAAGGGAGGCGTGGAAGAGAGGGAGCACATGATGGATGAGAAGTTGAAATTAGTAGAGAACTGATCAGCTTCGGAGAGAATATTGACTTCCCTATTGCACTGAGTCAACTGTCCCTGTCATCCTCACATCTCCCCCTCCATTTCGCTCTCTTTCTCCCACCTTCCACCAATCTCTGTCATACTAATGTAATCTGTTCTACATTCAGATAGGATAGACTATAGCAAATTATCTGGACATGACCAAAGGCAAATCCGATCATTAATGTTTCACAAATGATTATTTTCAAAGTATTTACTTTATTGAGCGCACAGTTGAATACTGGTCCCCTAGAATGCATGCTTCCATCAAATCTGTGTTTATATGTATGCTATAGCTTACATGGCAAGGATCTTTCAATTCACTTTTATTCATTCTTAAACTACCTTCCTAAAATCTCACAGATTATCTCACACCCAAACACCATGCATGCTTTGTCTTTCTCTCCCCAACCTCTCTCTCTCTTCCTCCTCCTACCTTCTCTTCCCCTTCTCTGTCCCCCGGTCAGTCGTGTTGAATCACTGGCTGGATGAAAATAGACCCCCACACCTTTTCTTTTTCATGTTGTCACGGCCATTCCATCCTCTTTTGCTTCCCTTCTTCTATGTGCTAGACCAGCGACAGGTCCTCACAGGAAACAGAGCGCCTTGATTTCTCCCAATTCACTGGTTCCCTTCCTTCTCTCTGTGCTGGGTGATTCCTTCCCTCAATTCGCCGTTGTAAAATCAATCAGTCTTTATCTCCGTCAGTCCAGGGATCAATGAATTGATATCACCCATATCGATTATTTCAAATGTCCTTAAAATGAAATAACTGAATAATCTTTCATGATTATATTATGAACCTACTGTTGATATGAAAATCTCCGTCAGCATTCTCACCATATAAAATAACTGAATCGCTAGACTACCCGACATCTACATACAAACATGCTATGCTAAACGGAGAAAGGTAGCCTATAAATGACAAATATGATTTACTATGTAACTCCTCACTCACTCATTCTATCGCTCACACTGTCTCTCCGAATACGTCTCTCTCAACTTCACTCTCTCTCGCTTGCTCTCGCTCTCTGCCTCCCCTCCCTGTAATTCTCATTGGACAGTCACTGGGTAATTATGAAGACAAGAAAAACTACAAATACATTTTTATCAAGCCATCCAGACGTTCTTTCCCGTCGAACCCCCATAATAACAACGCGAATATAAATTATATTACACTATTATGGATCATGATCATATAGGCTAATATTACTACTAGCTTATGTAATGCAACTGTTACATTTGCTCACAGTTCTCCGGGAAACTGTAATATAGCCGACATCCTCTCTGACAGCGTGCGGAATTCATTCGTTCTTGTGAGTAGCCTACACACAACTTTGTATTTATTATTATTATAGCTCGTGAGCATGGGTGAACAGTTTTTTTTAAATACAAAAATAAGTCTTATTTTCTAATATTTTATTTAACTTTTTATTTTTTACAATAAACAAAAACATACACAGACAAAAACAATAGACAAGTCTTGACGGGCAGAATTTTTTGACGGGCAGAATTAGACAGCTACAGGTGAAAACCAATAGGCTTTTCGACCTTTAAGCTAATGTCAACAAACGCTGTTAAATTAAGATCGGCCTAATTGAATGCTGGAAAACGGGTCATTGCTCGACAACAATTCATTGTTCGCTAGTAAACAAAGACAACAAAGAGAGCTCAATAGTCAAGAGAGTGGGAGATATAGAGGGGCGCGCCTCTGCTAAGTGGCCGGCGGATGAGGCCGCCTCCGGTAAGTTTCCTGCGGTCTCTGATTGTGGTCACTTAGGACAACTGGAGTCTACCTTCTCGTGGGGTAAATTGTCCGTGGTCAGTGCGATATAAGACATCGCAATCAGGATGAGGGAAATGAAGGTGCTGAGTTTGCAGAGCGACACAGGAGACTTAGAGACGCGTAATAGTAGACCTGTTCCCAATCAGAGTTTGACCGAGGAGCGGCTGTTAGCCCACCTATCTGATAGCCAGTGGTGGAAAAAAGTACCCAATTGTCATACTTGAGGTAAAGTAAAGAAACCTTCATAGAAAATGACTCGAGTAAAAGTCACACAGTAAAAAGCTACTTGAGTAAAAGTCTAAAAGTATTCGGTTTTAAATATACTTAAGTAGTATCAAAGTAAATGTAATTGCTAAAATATACAAAAATTAAAAGTACAAATAATTTCAAATTCTTTATATTACGCAAACCAGGCAGCACTATTTTTTATTTTTTATTTACTGATAGCCAGCAGCACACTCCAACACTCAGACATAATTTACAAATGAAGAATTTGTGTTTAGTGAGTCTGCCAGATCAGAGGCAGTAGGGATGACCAGGGATGTTCTCTTGATAAGTGCATAAATTGGACCATTTTCCTGTCCTGCTAAGCATTCAAAATGTAATAAGTACTTTTGGGTGTCAGGGTAAATGAATGGAGTAAAAAGTACATTATTCTCTTCGGGAATGTAGTAAAGTAAAAGTACAAAATATAATTAGTAAAGTACAGATGCCCAAAAAAACTACTTAAGTAGCTATAGTATTTTTATTCAATACTTTACACCACTGCTGATAGCCTACATCAAGAGTCATAATAAACCTAAATAGGCCTATAGTGCATGATTCTTATGATAGGGCTATAGCCTCCTAGCCTATCATCAGATTGCAGGTCCATTTATATGAAAAAACAATAAGCGCTAATATAAATGTTACTAGATTGAGCCATGCTTATAGGCTGATAGGATAGTATAGCCATGGTGTTACAGCCTAGTTTTCCCTTCACATAGGCTACCTCAACCAGCCTTAGGAGTTTTGATGTCATAGCATATTATCTAAGTAATTCTCTTATTTTCAACCATGAGCCTATGATTATGCACAGTGTAGGGCTACACACACTCTCATGTGTTTTCCATATTGTGCTTTTTCTTAATAGAATATTAAGCCTATGCGCTCTAACCGGATGAGGGAGTAACGTGCGCGTGGAATTGTGTTGTGTAGGAGAAGATTATGAAATGTGACAGCACCTTTTCTCACTGTAGCCTAATAATCTTCTTTGCGATTAGGGAATATTGCAGATAATAAAGCGCATCATGTCGTCGGGGGTACGATTCCAACGGATTACTAAACTATTACGGCACCTGCCATATGTCAACTCTCCTTCCCTGTATCACAACCAGTGCCTCATCGCCGACCGACCATAGTCATTGTAATGGAGACGATGGGGGCAAAACTTCCAGACCTTAACAGTGAACTGAACAGTCATGATAATATTAAATGGCAGTTTGTAGACGGGCAGAGAGGTATGGAGAAAGAGAGGAGATGTCACTGAATTTACAGCTTGAGAAAGAGAGAGAGAGAGAGGGGGGAGAGAGAGAGAGAGAGAGAGAGAGATAGAGGAGAGGGGAAGAGGAGGGAAAGTGCAGGAGTGTGGAGCGAGGATGCTCTGGGGTCGGGGCGACAGGTCACCGCTGGAGAGTGGCGGGTCCAGCGATCGCGCGACCAAAATACAAGCCTCGGGGAAAGGTTGAGGGTCACGGGGAGAGAGAGGCATCCTAGGAAGAAGACAGTGACGTCAAGGGACGCTGCTGTCCATACAACTTTACCAGACAGAGAGAGAGAGACAAACTAGACGGAGACAATCAGTGGTCAGAGGGAGAGGGCAGGCCCAGAAGGAGAGGGCTGGCCCAGAAGGAGAGGGCTGGCCCAGAGAGAGGAGGGGAGAGGTGAGTGATCAAGAGAGAAATTGGGAAAGACAGAAAGATGGAGGGGGATACCTATGCCCCCCATAAAGGTTAGGGGTCTGCAAGAAAGATGGCGAGATTGGTGTAAAGACCTTGAGAAAAAGTGATTTGGGTGCTTTGTATTGGAAAGGTTAGGCCACACCTCTGAAGCATATGTCAGACATGGTGTGAAACAGATGTGACAGAGGAATAATACAACACATAGAGCAATAATGGTTGGAAAGGCAGTTGCTATGCCAACCCCACAGTATACAGATTCATTCTCCCCCTTCTCTGTCTATAAAAGCGTGTACAAAGCAACACAGCGTTGTTGTGTTCTAAGGACAGCAAATTACATACAGATTTAGCTACGAAACAGAGAAAGGGGGAGATTGACAGACAAAAGGGAGAGATCAGCCCATCCATGGATCCGATCAGCCATAAAACACACACACACATTCGTTCACTTTCCCTCTGTCTCTTTCATTCCTCCAATCTCTCCATCTCTCGTAGTCCCCTCAACCTTTAGAAGCGTGATGAGAGGCACAAGTACCCCCCAAATACACACAAGCACAGTGTTGTTTGTGCAAGGCCCGTTCCTTCCTTCCTTCTAACCTTGTCACAGGCCTTAACAACTAACCCTGAATGATCATGTTCCAGCACCTTTGACTAAGTCGTCATGACGAACAAACAGTGTCACTGAGCAGATGGCCACAGATCAAATGTGAACTGATGAGCAAGTGAAGTATAGGACCTCCTCAATAAAGCACTAGACAGGGCCTCAGTCCATCAGACAGTCAGTAATAGCTGAGCTACACAGCTTCCATCATATCCTAATGGTTGTGATTGCATTAGTGGCCTAAGAGCTGTGTGGGCTCACCCAGGGCTTCATACTAATCACTGTATGCAGATGGATCCAGCCACAGCCACAGCCACAGCCCAGCATTCTGCTCTCGATCTGATAGCCTAATCAAGTAGAACAGAGAGAGAGAGAGGGGAGACGGAGGAGAGAACAGAGACAGTGAAATGATAGAGAACATATAAAGAGAGGGAGAGAGAAATAGAGGTAGGGAAAATATAGTGAAGGATGAGAGTGGGAGCAGGAGAGAATGGAGGGATAGAGCTCTCCGTAATGTGTTCCTGCTCCCATCTAAGTGGAGGGATAGAGCTCTCCGTAATGTGTTCCTGCTCCCATCTAAGTGGAGGGATAGAGCTCTCCGTAATGTGTTCCTGCTCCCATCTAAGTGGAGGGATAGAGCTCTCCGTAATGTGTTCCTGCTCCCATCTAAGTGGAGGGATAGAGCTCTCCGTAATGTGTTCCTGCTCCCATCTAAGTGGAGGGATAGAGCTCTCCGTAATGTGTTCCTGCTCCCATCTAAGTGGAGGGATAGAGCTCTCCGTAATGTGTTCCTGCTCCCATCTAAGTGGAGGGATAGAGCTCTCCGTAATGTGTTCCTGCTCCCATCTAAGCGGAGGGATAGAGCTCTCCGTAATGTGTTCCTGCTCCCATCTAAGTGGAGGGCCAGCAGCGCAGAACATCTCGCCTTTTAATGAAAGGACACTACATATAACACACACACACACACACACAAAAGGCCCTTCCATTCTCATACTGCGTTTTGAGCTAGGTGTCATAGTGTCAGTGAACAGGGAGACACAGTCACAGCTATTTGACAGTATGTCAGTAGTGAATATAGTCCAATTCCCAATGATTTAGTGAATAGTAGTCAAGTTACAAAGGGTTTTGTATGCTGATAATGGGATTAATTGATACAGTGGCTATGCCAGTCATAGAAGTCTTCTCTATTGCCAAACTATGTCAACAGACTCATGCACCAGTTTGAGTATCTAATTCTTTAATATTCCAGGTTTTTGATCATAAAGCAACACTGATTATTTCTCCCAAAGCAGCTGAATATATTTTGTATGTCCAGTTTATTCTTGCATAGTCCCATGGGATGTTGGCTATCAACAACAAGGCAATTCCTATGACTAATTGGGAATGGGACGCAAGCGTAGGATTGATCACCCTGTCGCTGGCCGCCTTTGGGGAGGGTGTATAGTGTGAAAGGCCGAAACACCCTAGGAACCAAAGGTACACTACTGACGATGCGCTCCCCAAATTTCACCAGTCTCACTGTTCATGAACTCTTGGAAGTGCTTGCACAAAGGATAGTAACATCTCATCCTGTGTTCTTGGAATCATTTGCTACTTGCTGACGCAAGCCCACTAATGCAGCTATGATGCAGCCTCACCATGTGCTGCCTGTGTTTGCAGTTTTTATTGTCACGTGGACAAGGACAGTGAAATGGCAATCAGTGTAGATGAAGGGGAGGAGACAGGTTAAAGAAGGATTTTTAAGCCTTGAGACAATTGAGACAGCGATTGTGTATGTGTGTCATTCAGAGGGCAAGACAAAAGATTTAAGTGCCTTTGAACGGGGTATGGAAGTAGGTGTCAGGCGCACCAACCAGTTTGTGTCAAGAACTGCAACGCTGCTGGGTTTTTCACGCTTACCAGTTTCCCGTATCAAGAATCGCCCACCACCTAAAGGACATCCAGCCAACTTGACACAACTGTGGGAAGCATTGGAGTCAACATGGGCCAGCATCCCTGTGGAACGCTTTTGACACCTTGTAGAGTCCATGCCCCGACGAATTGAGGTTGTTCTGAGGGCCAAAGGGCATTCCTAATGTTTGGTGTACTCCCTGTAGAAGTGTGAGTGTGTGAGAGAGTGAATATAAGAGGGTGTGTAGGTGTGTGTATGCTGGGGAGGATCAACGTTTGAAGTTGAGGTGCCATTGCCATGAGCTGTTGGGGATGTCACATCAGAAGAGTCAGTGTATCTGTCACTAATGCTACTTGGAAGTGTTTGAGGAGTTCAGAGGCTAACCAGTATTCTGCAGTGTCAGCGTGAGACAGGAGGAGAGTGTGTGAGCATACACGGGGGTGGAGTGTGTGTGAGCGTACACGGGGGTGGAGAGTGTGTGTGAGCATACACAGGGGTGGAGTGTGTGTGAGCGTACACAGGGGTGAAGTGTGTGTGAGCGTACACGGGGGTGGAGTGTGTGTGAGCGTACACGGGGGTGGAGTGTGTGTGAGCGTACACGGGGGTGGAGTGTGTGTGAGCGTACACGGGGGTGGAGTGTGTGTGAGCGTACACGGGGGTGGAGTGTGTGTGAGCGTACACGGGGGTGGAGTGTGTGTGAGCGTACACGGGGGCGGAGTGTGTGTGAGCGTACACGGGGCGGAGTGTGTGTGAGCGTACACGGGGGTGGAGTGTGTGTGAGCGTACACGGGGGTGGAGTGTGTGTGAGCGTACACGGGGGTGGAGTGTGTGTGAGCGTACACGGGGATGGAGAGTGTTTGAGCGTACAGGGGGTTGGGGTGTGTGTGAGCGTACACGGGGGTGGAGTGTGTGTGAGCGTACACGGGGGTGGAGTGTGTGAGAGCGTACACGGGCGTGGAGAGTGTTTGAGCGTACAGGGGGTTGGGGTGTGTGTGAGCGTACACGGGGGTGGAGGGTGTGTGAGCGTACACGGGGGTGGAGTGTGTGTGAGCGTACACGGGGGTGGAGGGTGTGTGAGCGTACACGGGGGTGGAGGGTGTGTGAGCGTACACGGGGGTGGAGAGTGTGTGAGCGTACACGGGGGTGGAGTGTGTGTGAGCGTACACGGGGGTGGAGTGTGTGTGAGCGTACACGGGGGTGGAGTGTCTGTGAGCGTACACGGGGGTGGAGTGCGTGTGAGCGTACACGGGGGCGGAGTGCGTGTGAGCGTACACGGGGGCGGAGTGCGTGTGAGCGTACACGGGGGCGGAGTGCGTGTGAGCGTACACGGGGGCGGAGTGCGTGTGAGCGTACACGGGGGCGGAGTGCGTGTGAGCGTACACGGGGGCGGAGTGCGTGTGAGCGTACACGGGGGCGGAGTGCGTGTGAGCGTACACGGGGGCGGAGTGCGTGTGAGCGTACACGGGGGCGGAGTGCGTGTGAGCGTACACGGGGGCGGAGTGCGTGAGCGTACACGGGGGCGGAGTGCGTGAGCGTACACGGGGGCGGAGTGCGTGAGCGTACACGGGGGCGGAGTGCGTGTGAGCGTACACGGGGGCGGAGTGCGTGTGAGCGTACACGGGGGCGGAGTGCGCGTGAGCGTACACGGGGGCGGAGTGCGCGTGAGCGTACACGGGGGCGGAGTGCGCGTGAGCGTACACGGGGGCGGAGTGCGCGTGAGCGTACACGGGGGCGGAGTGCGCGTGAGCGTACACGGGGGCGGAGTGCGCGTGAGCGTACACGGGGGCGGAGTGCGCGTGAGCGTACACGGGGGCGGAGTGCGTGTGAGCGTACACGGGGGCGGAGTGCGTGTGAGCGTACACGGGGGCGGAGTGCGTGTGAGCGTACACGGGGGCGGAGTGCGTGTGAGCGTACACGGGGGCGGAGTGCGTGTGAGCGTACACGGGGGTGGAGTGCGTGTGAGCGTACACGGGGTGGAGTGCGTGTGAGCGTACACGGGGGTGGAGAGTGTTTGAGCGTACAGGGGGTTGGGGTGTGTGTGAGCGTACACGGGGGTGGAGAGTGTGTGTGAGCGTACACGGGGGTGGAGAGTGCGTGTGAGCGTACACGGGGGCGGAGTGCGTGTGAGCGTACACGGGGGCGGAGTGCGTGTGAGCGTACACGGGGGCGGAGTGCGTGTGAGCGTACACGGGGGCGGAGTGCGTGTGAGCGTACACGGGGGCGGAGTGCGTGTGAGCGTACACGGGGGCGGAGTGCGTGAGCGTACACGGGGGCGGAGTGCGTGAGCGTACACGGGGGCGGAGTGCGTGTGAGCGTACACGGGGGCGGAGTGCGTGTGAGCGTACACGGGGGCGGAGTGCGCGTGAGCGTACACGGGGGCGGAGTGCGCGTGAGCGTACACGGGGGCGGAGTGCGCGTGAGCGTACACGGGGGCGGAGTGCGCGTGAGCGTACACGGGGGCGGAGTGCGCGTGAGCGTACACGGGGGCGGAGTGCGCGTGAGCGTACACGGGGGCGGAGTGCGTGTGAGCGTACACGGGGGCGGAGTGCGTGTGAGCGTACACGGGGGCGGAGTGCGTGTGAGCGTACACGGGGGCGGAGTGCGTGTGAGCGTACACGGGGGCGGAGTGCGTGTGAGCGTACACGGGGGTGGAGTGCGTGTGAGCGTACACGGGGTGGAGTGCGTGTGAGCGTACACGGGGGTGGAGAGTGTTTGAGCGTACAGGGGGTTGGGGTGTGTGTGAGCGTACACGGGGGTGGAGAGTGTGTGTGAGCGTACACGGGGGTGGAGAGTGTGTGTGAGCGTACACGGGGGTGGAGTGTGTGTGTGAGCGTACACGGGGGTGGAGAGTGTGTGTGAGCGTACACGGGGGTGGAGTGTGTGTGAGCGTACACGGGGGTGGAGTGTGTGTGAGCGTACACGGGGGTGGAGTGTGTGTGAGCGTACACGGGGGTGGAGTGTGTGTGAGCGTACACGGGGGTGGAGTGTGTGAGAGCGTACACGGGCGTGGAGAGTGTTTGAGCGTACAGGGGGTTGGGGTGTGTGTGAGCGTACACGGGGGTGGAGGGTGTGTGAGCGTACACGGGGGTGGAGGGTGTGTGAGCGTACACGGGGGTGGAGGGTGTGTGAGCGTACACGGGGGTGGAGGGTGTGTGAGCGTACACGGGGGTGGAGTGTGTGTGAGCGTACACGGGGGTGGAGTGTGTGTGAGCGTACACGGGGGTGGAGTGTCTGTGAGCGTACACGGGGGTGGAGTGCGTGTGAGCGTACACGGGGGCGGAGTGCGTGTGAGCGTACACGGGGGCGGAGTGCGTGTGAGCGTACACGGGGGCGGAGTGCGTGTGAGCGTACACGGGGGCGGAGTGCGTGTGAGCGTACACGGGGGCGGAGTGCGTGTGAGCGTACACGGGGGCGGAGTGCGTGTGAGCGTACACGGGGGCGGAGTGCGTGTGAGCGTACACGGGGGCGGAGTGCGTGTGAGCGTACACGGGGGCGGAGTGCGTGTGAGCGTACACGGGGGCGGAGTGCGTGTGAGCGTACACGGGGGCGGAGTGCGTGTGAGCGTACACGGGGGCGGAGTGCGTGTGAGCGTACACGGGGGCGGAGTGCGTGTGAGCGTACACGGGGGCGGAGTGCGTGTGAGCGTACACGGGGGCGGAGTGCGTGTGAGCGTACACGGGGGCGGAGTGCGTGTGAGCGTACACGGGGGCGGAGTGTGTGAGCGTACACGGGGGGCGGAGTGCGTGTGAGCGTACACGGGGGCGGAGTGCGTGTGAGCGTACACGGGGGCGGAGTGCGTGTGAGCGTACACGGGGGTGGAGTGAGTGTGAGCGTACACGGGGGTGGAGTGTGTGTGAGCGTACACGGGGGTGGAGTGTGTGTGAGCGTACACGGGGGTGGAGTGTGTGTGTATCTGAAAGGGTGTTACATATTCTTACTTAGTCAGCTAGCTGCAACCTTTCAGCTAAGTGACACTGACAGATTCTCTCTCATCTACACACACACACTCTCTTTCTCATCCTCTCATCGTTCCTACAAAGTGATCCCTCTCTCATGCTCTTCAGCACTGTATCCATGACTACCACACTTTTCTCCTCTCCTTCTTTCTGGTCATTTCTGTCTACTTCTCCCTTGTGTATTCCCTTCTCTCATTTATTTCCATCTGAGTGCATTGATAAGCCATTCAGTCTGGACTAATATTTCACTCTCTCCCCCCAGCTCTCTCCCTCTCTCTCATTAGTCACACCTTCCTCCCCTCTAAAGGTGACTGATTGGATTGGAGAGACTGATTGAAAGAATAAATCCAACTGACAGGTCAAGAGATTGTGGTGGAAGTATATTATATATAACATTTTAAGTAGTCCCTCACAAGCGCACATAGACTCGACACAGGAGGTCAGGAAACACACACACTAAAGGCCTTTTCTGTCTCATACTGCGCTTCGAGGTAGGTGTCCTAGCGTCAGTGACGTTTACTGATGTAATACGCAAAAAACACTGTCAAGGTACTCTTAAGTCTCTCACTAATAGGTTCTAAAGCATGACTAACAGGTCACTTGGGACTGATGCATACTGACACACACGGACAGACGTACACACACCATCTGGGCCTGCAATCGGTGATAAGGCTCCATCTGGTGGTGAGTGATGGCACTGCAGATCTCTCTTCTGGTCAGACTTTCCACAGACCTAGCCTGACATTCATTTCACACAGCTCCCCAGACCTAGTGTAACAGTTTAGCTTCTGTCCCTCTCCTCGCCCCTCCCTGGGCTCGAACCAGGGGCCCTCTGCACACATAGACAACAGCCACCCTCGAAGCATCGTTACCCATCACTCCACAAAAGCCACGGCCCTTGCAGAGCAAGGGGAACAACTACTTCAAGGTCTCAGAGCGAGTGACGTCACCGATTGAAACGCTATTAGCGCGCACCACCGCTCACTAGCTAGCAATTTCACATCGGTTACACTAGCTTGACAACATTCAGTTCACACAGCTCCCCAGACCTAGCCTGACAACATTCAGTTCACACAGCTCCCCACACAGTTCCCCAGACCTAGCTTGACAACATTCAGTTCACACAGCTCCCCAGACCTAGCCTGACAACATTCAGTTCACACAGCTCCCCAGACCGAGCCTGACAACATTCAGTTCACACAGCTCCCCACACAGCTCCCCAGACCTAGCTTGACAACATTCAGTTCACACAGCTCCCCACACAGTTCCCCAGACCGAGCCTGACAACATTCAGTTCACACAGCTCCCCACACAGTTCCCCAGACCTAGCTTGACAACATTCAGTTCACACAGCTCCCCAGACCTAGTGTAACAGTTTAGCTTCTGTCCCTCTCCGGGCTCGAACCAGGGGCCCTCTGCACACATAGACAACAGCCACCCTCGAAGCATCGTTACCCATCACTCCACAAAAGCCGCGGCCCTTGCAGAGCAAGGGGAACAACTACTTCAAGGTCTCAGAGCGAGTGACGTCACCGATTGAAACGCTATTAGCGCGCACCACCGCTCACTAGCTAGCCATTTCACATCGGTTACACTAGCTTGACAACATTCAGTTCACACAGCTCCCCAGACCTAGCTTGACAACATTCAGTTAACACAGCTCCCCACACAGCTCCCCAGACCTAGCTTGACAACATTCAGTTCACACAGCTCCCCAGACCGAGCCTGACAACATTCAGTTCACACAGCTCCCCAGACCGAGCCTGACAACATTCAGTTCACACAGCTCCCCAGACCTAGCTTGACAACATTCAGTTCACACAGCTCCCCAGACCTAGCTTGACAACATTTAGTTCACACAGCTCCCCAGACCTAGCCTGACAACATTCAGTTCACACAGCTCCCCACACAGTTCCCCAGACCGAGCCTGACAACATTCAGTTCACACAGCTCCCCAGACCTAGCTTGACAACATTCAGTTCACACAGCTCCCCAGACCTTGCCTGACAACATTCAGTTCACACAGTTCCCCAGACCTAGCCTGACAACATTCAGTTCACACAGCTCCCCAGACCTAGCCTGACAACATTCAGTTCACACAGCTCCCCAGACCTAGCCTGACAACATTCAGTTCACACAGCTCCCCACACAGTTCCCCAGACCTAGCCTGACAACATTCAGTTCACACAGTTCCCCAGACCTAGCCTGACATTCAGTTCACACAGTTCCCCAGACCTAGCCTGACAACATTCAGTTCACACATCTCCCCACACAGTTCCCCAGACCTAGCCTGACAACATTCAGTTCACACAGCTCCCCAGACCTAGCCTGACAACATTCAGTTCACACAGCTCCCCACACAGTTCCCCAGACCTAGCCTGACAACATTCAGTTCACACAGCTCCCCACACAGCTCCCCAGACCTAGCCTGACAACATTCAGTTCACACAGCTCCCCAGACCGAGCCTGACAACATTCAGTTCACACAGCTCCCCAGACCGAGCCTGACAACATTCAGGTCACACAGCTCCCCAGACCTAGCCTGACAACATTCAGTTCACACAGCTCCCCAGACCTAGCCTGACAACATTCAGTTCACACAGCTCCCCACACAGTTCACACAGCTCCCCAGACCTGACAACATTTAGATATTTTCTGTAGGGGCATCAAAGCGCCTTCAAAATCTGAGGGGGCACAAAGTACTTGAGGACGCCTGGGGGGTGGGGTCTGGAGAGGGGCTAGGCCAGCGTGATACTCATGATTCATTCTATGTAACAATAACAATTTTTTAAAATCAGATCTAATCATACCTCTTGAGCAGTCTGTATCCTTCAGACTGGTGGTTATAGTTTTTAAGAAACTAAATATGCCTCTCTGCTAAAATCCAGGTAAAAGATTGAAAGGAATGTCTTACTCAGTTAATTTAGTAATTGTTTGCTTTTCTAAAGTCTATCAATCTTGCCAGCAGGCATGCCAGCTAAATAGACACACCAGCTACTCTAACTGGAACAGCCTGAAATGGCTTTTTGGTAGCTAGTTATGGGGGTGGGAACCTATCTGATCTAGCTAAAACCAACTTCATAAAATTGCTAAGTGGCTAGTAGTATTACAGAAACAAAACTTTAACAATTATATTTTAAACAGGACAAATCTGAGGGGGCATGTGGCGTCTCTGCTCTGGTCACTCACAGCTCCCCGGGCCTAGCCTAGCAATATTCAGTTCAACCAGAGCTCTTCTGGTCACTCACAGCTCCCCAGGCCTAGCAATATTCAGTTCAGCCAGAGCTCTTCTGGTCACTCACAGCTCCCCGGGCCTAGCCTAGCAATATTCAGTTCAACCAGAGCTCTTCTGGTCACTCACAGCTCCCCGGGCCTAGCCTAGCAATATTCAGTTCAACCAGAGCTCTTCTGGTCACTCACAGCTCCCCGGGCCTAGCCTAGCAATATTCAGTTCAGTCAGAGCTCTTCTGGTCACTCACAGCTCCCCAGGCCTAGCCTGGCAATATTCAGTTCAGCCAGACTCACAGCTCCCCGGGCCTAGCCTGGCAATACTCAGTTCAGCCAGACTCACAGCTCCCCGGGCCTAGCCTGGCAATACTCAGTTCAGCCAGACTCACAGCTCCCCGGGCCTAGCCTGGCAATACTCAGTTCAACCAGACTCACAGCACCCCCAGGCCTAGCCTGGCAATATTCAGTTCAGCCAGACTCACAGCTCCCCGGGCCTAGCCTGGCAATACTCAGTTCAGCCAGACTCACAGCTCCCCGGGCCTAGCCTGGCAATACTCAGTTCAACCAAACTCACAGCACCCCCAGGCCTAGCCTGGCAATATTCAGTTCAGCCAGACTCACAGCTCCCCAGGCCTAGCCTGGCAATACTCAGTTCAGCCAGACTCACAGCTCCCCGGGCCTAGCCTGGCAATACTCAGCTGTCAGAGAAAATCAACTAGACAGACGCTGATGTAACGTGCCCTCACTGTCCCACTGAGGGACTGAATAACTGGTAAACGCACACAGCACTGTTATTCCGTTCCCTACATCAGTGTTGTGTAAAGGTCAACCCTCCACCAGACAACATCCTCTTTGAAGACAAACAGTAGAATCCATAACACACACACCACTAGGGAGTCCATAGCTTAAATGACCAATTACTCTTTCTGCACGAGAGACAAACAAGACTGAAGAAACACCCAATAAACATTCTCAAAAGTGTGTTCACTGTGACTGTAGTGTTTATACTTGGCTAACAGTCTGTACCCACGGTTATGAGGGCTTTAGTATACATTTCAAAAAAGACAAACACACATTTCAGCTTTTACAAAGCCGGTCTTTATAATCACTTAAAACTTGACAGAATTTCCATCCATAAAAAAAAAGAAAGCTTTCTGTCATCCACTTGTTAAAACGTTTCAAAAAAATAGTCAATAGAAAATCAATTTTAGGCATGACTTACAAAATATATACATAATATATACATATACATACACACACAGAGATATATACATACCCTACACAAACATTGTTATTGCATATACATCTGTGTATTTATGTATTTGTATGTACATGATGTATATATTGCTTCACCCTTGAATGTATTTGATCAGACTGAACTAAAACATAAAAACAAACCAGTCTTTCTCCCTGTCCGCATAAAACCCGCCGGCCACATTCTGGCCACGCTAGGAAGGACAAGAGTGCAAAGCCTTTCTCTTCTTCTCTTTTTTATCACAACTACGAGTAATCACTTATCCTTACCTGAACTTTGACCCCCCCTAACATGAATACTAAAATGAGAACAAGTAGCTGATTTACTTGTTCTCAGCAGTTCTCAACGTCACCGTTGTCCTTTCTGACGTGGCCCTCGAGTGACAACACCAAAAAACTCAAGAACAATAGCGATACACACCACATAGGACACAACTATAACAGAAGAATTATGATCTAGGCTAGTTAGTCATCATCAAATCTATGTTACAGTCAAGAGTTATGGGATGGAGCAGGCTGTGACCTGTAGACGTAGCCATAGCATTAACAACAGTGTAAAGGGGTGGGTTACTAGGTCGGGGAGTAGCTAAACGTTACAAGGCTGGTTTATATATAAATAAAGTGTGATCACTACTATCCATGCTCAGGCCGATAAGTACAGATTAAACTAGTCATGCGTGATTGAATGGCTGGCTGGCGAGTAGGACAGGGTCAGGTGTAGGGTGTCTGAACTAGAGACAGGGCTGTGTGCGTATGAGAAGGGCAGGGAGGGTTTTTCCTGTATGTAAATGTGAAGATAGAGTGTACTGGGGCTACTGTTACAGTGGAGCAGTAGTGCATGCTATGCAGCTCTGAATGTCACTACATCACATAGTCATCATGTTTACTAAGCCCCCTATTCTCCCCTCTCTTTCTATATTCTGTTAGTTTTGTGTAGCAGTAGCAACCCATTCTCTCTCCATGTCTCTTGCTGCTGTCTGACCCTCACCCCTTGGGCTGGCCTGTTATCCCCTTCCCTCCCTCCATCTCAGTAACTCTGGAAAGGACAATCTCTGTCTGACCTCTACCCCTTCTTTCAAGAAGATACAGTACTCGCTGCTAGCTCCTCTTTCCTCTCCTCCCTTCCCCCCCTGTCCTCCAGGCTCATGTCCTTCCATCTCTAGCCAACCCTCCCTTCTCCCTCCCTTCTACATGGCCTGTGTGTACGCACTACTACCCCACTGGCTGCTGTTATAGTCAGTGGTTGTGCTTCCATAGCTATTGTTGTTGTTGTACCCCTGGTTGCTATTAGCAACACTTCCTGCCCCATGGCCATCGGAGGCCGCCGCTTCGTCAAAGCTCTTCTCCTCCAATGGCTTGCCAATCCAGGCTCCGTAACCATGGCTACCGAGCGCATCGAAGAACTGCTGCTTGGCGACCTGGAAGGACATGGCGGCCATCTTGGCTTGGGCGTAAGACGGGAGAGCCAGCAGGTCCTGGCGCCCGTACTGTTGGCATACAGACCGGAATTGCCGGAAGATGTTGGACTTGGAGACCCGCGACACGTCCAGTTTGGGGCTAGAGGGAAGACAAACAGGGTTTAGGAAAACACAGAAGCTACTGCGCTGGGAGTGAAACATTTTCAACATGTTTTTCATATGAATTAAATGCCACTACTCAATATGGAGTAGAAATAGTGATAGCTATTCTATTGAAATGGGGCCCTGTGTAGCCCAGGTTAACCACCTGGTGCTGCTATCTGGATGAGGGTGGATGAGGTCTGAGGGTCTGGTTCTAGTTGTGGTGCGGGGTGCGTACCCGTCCAGTTTGCCCTTGGTCCCATCCAGCACCTCCACAGTGATGTGGTCTGGCTGGCTCCAGTTCACGCTGGACTCCTTGGTCTTCCCTGTGTGACGCGTCGAGTCATACACACTCACCCTGCCCACCTGAAGGGAGACAGAGATGGAGTGGAGTAAAGGGAGAGGAAGAGTGTGTTCAATTATAGGCATTTCGCTATACCCGCAATAACAGCTGCTAAATATGTGTACGAGACCAATAACATTTGATTTGAAATTAGACTAAATAAGTCCTTTCAGATGAATCAACACTTTTAAACAGGGCGGAAAGCAATTTTTGTGTCTGCGTTAATGTCTATGCTGGAGGCTTGGAGCGGCTGTTTGTACTGTGTGTTTCTGTACCTCGGAGTGGTTGAGTGTGTTTCTGTACCTCGGGGTGGTTGAGTGTGTTTCTGTACCTCGGGGTGGTTGAGTGTGTTTCTGTACCTCGGGGTGGTTGAGTGTGTTTCTGTACCTCGGGGTGGTTGAGTGTGTTTCTGTACCTCGGGGTGGTTGAGTGTGTTTCTGTACCTCGGGGTGGTTGAGTGTGTTTCTGTACCTCGGGGTGGTTGAGTGTGTTTCTGTACCTCGGGGTGGTTGAGTGTGTTTCTGTATGTGTACCTGTTAGGTGAGAATTATCGTTTAATTGAATGATTAGAATATTCCACCCTGAAACATATAATTGTATGGAAGTGATTAGAATGTATAAAATCATAATCAATAAATGTGTAGTCTAGTCAGAATTAGGGTAAAGACAATATGTCTTTATGGTATTATAAACACAGACTGTCTGAGCTTGGTGTCAACCTGACTAGAGATTTGGGAGAGAACAGGGAGTACGTCTCAAGGACAAGGTCACTAATCTCTGTCGGCTGGGTAGCAGGACATGTGTGTGCATCTGTGTATGTATGTGTGTGCGTCTGTGTGTGCGTGTGTGTGTGTGTGTGTGTGTGTGTGTGCGTATGGTTGCGTGAATGTGTGGGCGTGAGAAGCCAGTATAAAATGCATTGTTTTGTATTCTTGATTTTAGAACGTTCCGTGAATAAACATTTTTGACTATTTAGCTGGGCCTCAGTCTGTTTCATTTGACCAGGATCTTACAAATTCTGGTTTGCAGACTGAATAATATAATTAAATTGGGTTATGAACCTAGAGAACAAAATTCTCTTTTCAGTACCTCGGGGTGGTTGAGTGTGTAGGGAGCAGGTAGACTCTTGGAGAAGGCTTCGCCGTCTCTGGCCAATCGGCAGCAGACAGCACGTGTCAGGTGGCCATGGCTGTACAGGTAGCCTGGAGGGACAAATATAAGAGACAAGAGCAGGGAAAACAAAACAGAAGATAGAGAGAGAGGAAGGGGTGCGAGAGAGGAGTGGGGGGGCGAGAGAGTGACAGGTAAAGAAAGAGGGAGAGAATAACAGAAGAGTGTGTGAGTCAGTGTATTTCCATGTTAACAAGGATGATCATTTACATCATAGTACTCTGACAAGGAGAGGTGAGTAACTTAAAGAGATGGATGTTTGAGGGGGTCAGCCAGGGACTGTCTGGGTGGATAGTTAGCTGGACATGACTCCTACAGTATAAGGACAGTCAGCCAGGGACTGTCTGGGTGGATAGTTAGCTGGACATGACTCCTACAGTATAAGGACAGTGTCAGCCAGGGACTGTCTGGGTGGATAGTTAGCTGGACATGACTCCTACAGTATAAGGACAGTGTCAGCCAGGGACTGTCTGGGTGGATAGTTAGCTGGACATGATTCCTACAGTATAAGGACAGTCAGCCAGGGACTGTCTGGGTGGATAGTTAGCTGGACATGACTCCTACAGTATAAGGACAGTGTCAGCCAGGGACTGTCTGGGTGGATAGTTAGCTGGACATGACTCCTACAGTATAAGGACAGTGTCAACCAGGGACTGTCTGGGTGGATAGTTAGCTGGACATGATTCCTACAGTATAAGGACAGTGTCAGCCAGGGACTGTCTGGGTGGATAGTTAGCTGGACATGATTCCTACAGTATAAGGACAGTCAGCCAGGGACTGTCTGGGTGGATAGTTAGCTGGACATGACTCCTACAGTATAAGGACAGTCAGCCAGGGACTGTCTGGGTGGATAGTTAGCTGGACATGATTCCTACAGTATAAGGACAGTCAGCCAGGGACTGTCTGGGTGGATAGTTAGCTGGACATGATTCCTACAGTATAAGGACAGTCAGCCAGGGACTGTCTGGGTGGATAGTTAGCTGGACATGACTCCTACAGTATAAGGACAGAGTCAGCCAGGGACTGTCTGGGTGGATAGTTAGCTGGACATGACTCCTACAGTATAAGGACAGAGTCAGCCAGGGACTGTCTGGGTGGATAGTTAGCTGGACATGATTCCTACAGTATAAGGACAGTCAGCCAGGGACTGTCTGGGTGGATAGTTAGCTGGACATGATTCCTACAGTATAAGGACAGTCAGCCAGGGACTGTCTGGGTGGATAGTTAGCTGGACATGACTCCTACAGTATAAGGACAGTCAGCCAGGGACTGTCTGGGTGGATAGTTAGCTGGACATGATTCCTACAGTATAAGGACAGTGTCAGCCAGGGACTGTCTGGGTGGATAGTTAGCTGGACATGACTCCTACAGTATAAGGACAGAGTCAGCCAGGGACTGTCTGGGTGGATAGTTAGCTGGACATGATTCCTACAGTATAAGGACAGAGTCAGCCAGGGACTGTCTGGGTGGATAGTTAGCTGGACATGACTCCTACAGTATAAGGACAGTGTAGTTTGGGATTGAGATCTGTGGTCTACTTATGAGTGGAGTTTGTTAAACATGACTGAAGCCAACGGTGACCGTTGACCCCCCTCTCCCTTTACTCCCACACTCAATCTATCCTCCCTCACTCTTTTTCAAATCAAACCTCTCTCAAATGTTAACTGTCCCCTCCCTCATCTCTCCTTCCACCAATCGTTCCCTCCTGCCCTCCCTCCTCACCCAAGGTGATTGAAGCCAGGTAGATAGGATGGAGGAAGTTGGAGAGCAGGGCTCCCTGCAGACCCAGGACGTTCCAGCGAAGGATCTTGTCGCTGCAGCTCATGGTCCTCAGACGCTCGCCGTGCTGGATGCCGTCCCAGGTGGGCAAGATGGTCGATGACTCTACCGGGATGGTGCCCTCACCTACACATGGCACAGACACCCTTGAGGCATACTTTTGACTCCAAAGACAAAGCCGTGCAGTTTGAGGAATAGGGTGTATGAGAGAGCCAGTGGTCAAGGTGATAGTTGTACACTAGAAGCACACAGTCCAGGCTCTAGATTGGAACATTCAAATCCATTGGGATATTTGTGCTTTCTAGCAGGTGTGTTTGTGGCAGCAGCAGCAGATGTGTGAATGTGTAGTCCTGCTCTGTTTGGCCTGCAGAGAGGGGAGTTAAGCAACATGGTGGCTCTATGTGCTTGTCCTCAGTAACAGAGGGGATCCTCATGGAACGGTCCTGCAGATGGCATCTGGCTGTAACTCACCATTCTCCACCTTGGTGCGCAGCTTGCCCTGCTTGGCGTTCTCAAACAGGGGCTGGTGGCCCTGGCCGTCCCCCGCGTCCTCGCTGCACGACTTATCAAACAACGCCCCGTCTCCGCACGGAGCAGTACTGGAGGAGAGGGGGAGAAGTAGAGCGAGAGGGGGAGAAGTAGAGCGAGAGGGGGAGAAGTAGAGCGAGAGAAGTAGAGCGAGAGGGGGAGAAGTAGAGCGAGAGAAGTAGAGCGAGAGGGGGAGAAGTAGAGCGAGAGAAGTAGAGCGAGAGGGGGAGAAGTAGAGCGCGAGAAGTAGAGCGCGAGAGGGGGAGGGGTAGAGCGCGAGAGGGGGAGGGGTAGAGCGCGAGAGGGGGAGGGGTAGAGCGCGAGAGGGGGAGGGGTAGAGCGCGAGAGGGGGGTAGAGCGCGAGAGGGGGGTAGAGCGCGAGAGGGGGGTAGAGCGCGAGAGGGGGGGTAGAGCGCGAGAGGGGGGGTAGAGCGCGAGAGGGGGGGTAGAGCGCGAGAGGGGGGTAGAGCGCGAGAGGGGGGTAGAGCGCGAGAGGGGGGTAGAGCGCGAGAGGGGGGTAGAGCGCGAGAGGGGGGTAGAGCGCGAGAGGGGGGTAGAGCGCGAGAGGGGGGTAGAGCGCGAGAGGGGGGTAGAGCGCGAGAGGGGGGTAGAGCGCGAGAGGGGGGTAGAGCGCGAGAGGGGGTAGAGCGCGAGAGGGGTAGAGCGCGAGAGGGGTAGAGCGCGAGAGGGGTAGAGCGGTAGAGGTAGAGCGCGAGAGGGGTAGAGCGCGAGAGGGGTAGAGCGCGGTAGAGGTAGAGCGCGAGAGGGGTAGAGCGGTAGAGGTAGAGCGCGAGAGGGGGTAGAGCGGTAGAGGTAGAGCGCGAGAGGGGGTAGAGCGGTAGAGGTAGAGCGCGAGAGGGGGTAGAGCGGTAGAGGTAGAGCGCGAGAGGGGGTAGAGCGGTAGAGGTAGAGCGCGAGAGGGGTAGATCGGTAGAGGTAGAGCGCGAGAGGGGTAGATCGGTAGAGGTAGAGCGCGAGAGGGGTAGATCGGTAGAGGTAGAGCGCGAGAGGGGTAGAGCGGTAGAGGTAGAGCGCGAGAGGGGTAGAGCGGTAGAGGTAGAGCGCGAGAGGGGTAGAGCGGTAGAGGTAGAGCGCGAGAGGGGTAGAGCGGTAGAGGTAGAGGGAGCGAGGGCGAGCGCAGGCGAGAGGGGGAGCGCGAGAGGGGGAGCGCGAGAGGGGGAGCGCGAGAGGGGGAGCGCGAGAGGGGGAGCGCGAGAGGGGGAGCGCGAGAGGGGGAGCGCGAGAGGGGGAGCGCGAGAGGGGGAGCGCGAGAGGGGGAGCGCGAGAGGGGGAGCGCGAGAGGGGGAGCGCGAGAGGGGGAGCGCGAGAGGGGGAGCGCGAGAGGGGGAGCGAGGGAGAGCGCGAGAGGGGGAGCGAGGGAGAGCGCGAGAGGGGGAGCGCGAGAGAGGGAGAGCGCGAGGGAGGGAGAGCGCGAGGGAGGGAGAGCGCGAGGGAGGGAGAGAGAGAGGGAGGGAGAGAGCGAGGGAGGGAGAGAGCGAGGGAGGGAGAGAGCGAGGGAGGGAGAGAGCGAGGGAGGGAGAGAGCGAGATATATACACTGCTCAAAAAAATAAAGGGAACACTTAAACAACACAATGTAACTCCAAGTCAACTCCAAGTACGGCCTCCTCCACGTCTCCTGATGTACTGGCCTGTCTCCTGGTAGCGCCTCCATGCTCTGGACACTACGCTGACAGACACAGCAAACCTTTTTTCCACAGCTCGCATTGATGTGCCATCCTGGATGAGCTGCACTACCTGAGCCACTTGTGTGGGTTGTAGACTCCGTCTCATGCTATTACTAGAGTGAGAGCACCGCCAGCATTCAAAAGTGACCAAAACATCAGCCAGGAAGCATAGGAACTGAGAAGTGGTCTGTGATCACCAACTGCAGAATCACTCCTTTTTTGGGGGTGTCTTGCCAATTGCCTATAATTTCCACCTTTTGTCTATTCCATTTGCACAACAGCATGTGACATTTATTGTCAATCAGTGTTGCTTCCTAAGTGGACAGTTTGATTTCACAGAAGTGTGATTGACTTGGAGTTACATTGTGTTGTTTAAGTGTTCCCTTTATTTTTTTGAGCAGTGTATATATGTGTGTGGATAGGAGCAGGTCATTAACTAGAAGTATCTTTCAGGGTTTTTTCTGGATCAAAATGAGGCTTAGGTGGTGGGCGTGGCCAACGGCGGGGTCGCCAACTAAATTTCAGAGGTGACAAAATTTGCAATTCTACACATTTTTTCATGGCTTATTTGAACTGAGGGACTCAAACATTATAACAAAATCAATGGGGCCCCATGCCACGACAAAAATCCTTTTGAGTGCATCATTTGGGGAATTTTGTATTCCCCCTGACTGTCTAGCTGTTATTTGGGTCATTGTTAGTTCTCAAAGAAGATCTTATTATAGAACATATAGCGCCATTATCTTTTCTACATACTTTATATCTGGTTTTAGTCTTAAGTTTACATTGACAACGTTTTTCCACCCCGGAAATCATTATCTAAACATAAATTTTTTTATTCTACTGTTTTGACATACGTGGCCCGAAAACACGTAAGCAGCCCGCCCAAGACTTTTCAATGCAGAAAAAAAACGCTGGCTTCTCAAACTCCTAGAAGCACGTGTGTGTGGGGGTGGGTTGGTGGCCCAGTTGAGTTCCAGGGCACAGAAGGAAAGGGGAGAGAAGACAGTAGGTGGAGAAGAATGAGCCATGGGTTGAAGGGTCAAACAGCGAGGAAGAGACATCTTCCGTAGGCCCACCTGATATAGAGGTGGAAGGTGGTGTCAGGTTTGATCCGGAGCTTGTTCTCCTCAGCTGGCTCAAATATGCTGTCCTCTGATCCTTCACAGTGCTTCAGCAACTCAGCATACAGAAACCTGGAGAGAGGGGGGGTGACATGAAAGGTAGAATCCACATTTGAGTGATTCAGATCAGTGAAAGTGTCCAGGATCCAACACACAGATAAAGGGAGACTGGTGGAGAAAGAGGATCTGGGAAGTGGCATTAATACACTACAACTAACCAGATGGACTCCACAGACACATTAACACACATCATAGTCTGTAATGACTTCACAGCTGACATATGACACCCTGTAGAGAGAGAGGGAGGTTTCAGAAAGGCAGGGAGAGTAGCTATAAAGGAATCAAAACGAAGAGCAAAGGAGGAAGGGGAAAAGAGTGGTTATATAAAAGGACAGAATGGAAGATGAATGAGCAGCAGTAACTTCCTACCTGATAAATCCTCTCCTGGAGATGATTTCTGCGTGGCAGTCATTAACAGTGTCCCCTTTAAGACTCAGCTCCTCCCCTTTAACACAGCGATTTCCTGAGGAGAAAATCAAACAAAAATACATTTATTTTATCTCAATGGGTTAAAAATCACCCCAAAAGGCTTGTTATTTTCTCTCGCGTACACACACACGGCAGGTACCTGTTCCCAGGCTGACCACGGTCCCCAGCCCTTCCCCCCTCTTCATGACGATGGTGGCGAGGATCTTCCTTCCCAGAAGACTGTGCTGTATGCGTGTGGTGAGGGCGTTGAAGCGCTGGTGACTCAACATGGCGATCTGGTCATGGATTGTCCCACCACTCAGTGGCAGCTAGAGACAGAAACAATAACAGGTTATGGACGGCCCACCAGTCACAGAAGTAGGTTCTAGCAGAATCACAGTATTAACAGTGTATTCATAGTATAGCAGGCATTCAACTTTTTCAGCTCGAGACCCAATGAGAAAATCACTGTCCTCCCGTGACCCAAAATAATCTCCCAGCAACCCAAATGAAGAGGAAATGGTGTGTGATTCTAGCATTCTCCTCACTCCCGACCCACCTCTAACACACCCAAAGCCCAGTGTGGGTCCTGACCCAGAGTTTTAAAAAGTACTATAGTAATAGAGGTAAATTGACCTCTGCAGGGGTCAGTTCCCCGGTGCGGGCAGCCTTCTCTGCCTCTCCAATCAGAACCCTCAGAGCTGCATCAGCTGCTTCCTGTTTCCCTTGCTTCTTATTGGAAGCACAGACAGGAGGGAACCAGCGGCCCCCTAGCTTAGCCTGGTAGGTAAACCTGAGAGAGAAGAGTTAAACATCCATGTTTGCACAGCCGCGTTTTACAATATTCAACCGTTAGCTTTCATAGTGTTATATATGTCACAATGGACCGCCAGACTACCACAGCTCTGCAGCTGTGGACTCTGAATGACCCTTTAGAGTGTGTATGTTAGTGTATGTGGGCAAGAATGTGTGTACTGACTTGGGCTCGTGCGGTGGTCCTGACTGCCCGACCAGTCGTATCTCTGCAGCGAAGCCCCTGGCCCGGGCGTACTCCAGCAGGCCTGACACGGCGTTGTTGTTTAGGTGGCTGATGAGGTCACCAACCCCCGCCTCGTGGGCAGAACGCAGCTCCTCCTCTGTCAGCGGGGGCAGGGAGGGGCAAGCGGGCATGAAGCCCCCTTCATCACCAGACAGACACAGGGGAAACTGGGGCTGGAGAGGACGGGGTAATGGAGAGCGAGGGAGAAGAGAGATAAGGCAGTGAAAAGATGGAGGAGAGGAGGAGGGAAGAGTGATCTTAGTGTTCGGAGGATCTTTTCTTAGAATCACGGCCCGGAGGCACAATGAGAGAAGGCCACATGCCTGTGTCTTATGACATTCTGCCAGTCCATAGCTAAACAGCTAGCTAGCTTGTCAAGCCTAAATCCTAAATAGATGGGGTAGTGTTTTTTCAGGGACCCATCCATTTAGTTTAAACGTCTTTCAGTCCCATGTTTGAGTCCTTTACTCACCTTGTTGAGCTGCAGTCTCCCGTCGGCCATTAACTCCTTGACTGCCTCCTCTGCAGCCAGCTGCCTGGCAGCCTTCTTACTGGGTGCTGAGCTCTCAGCACACAGGCTTTCCCCTATCTTCACCCTGAACATGAACCTGAGGAGGAGGGAGCAGAGACTAACTTATACATCCTAAACATACATCGGTGAGAGGTAAGAGGACATTCCTCTCTAACCACATGGGGGCATCAGAGTTGAGCTGTGAATCTGCTTCACAGAGACTACAGCACTCAGGAAGAGGGGGGAAAGAGAGGGACAAAGATGGTCACACTTCCCAGTATCAGATTACTGCGGGACAGTACTGTAGGTGCCTAGGGGAAGGTTATATGCAGAGAGAGACAGAGGTGCTGTTGTATCATCCAGTCAGCAGACTGCTGCAGTATCAAAGTCATCCAGGACATACAGAACTGCTACCGAGGGAGAGAGGTGAGGGCAGGCCCACCTTCCTAAAGATTCATTTATCTATAGAAGAGAGAACCAGGGAGAGAAAAATGAGAAGCAGGGTTGGGCTCAATTCGAATTGAAGTCACTCAATTCAGGAAGTGATTTGAATTTAAATTCAAAAATGGAAAAACGTGAAATAAATAGCTTCTCCTTTTCAGTTTATAGAGAAATCATTGAAAATGGATGCTATTTTTTCAATTATTGAATTGGAATGTCAGTTTATTTCCTAAATTGACTGACTTCATTTCGAATTGACCTCATCCCTGATGAGAAGGATGTAGACAGATGGATACCGTGGGTCGTGAGGTGGGCCCTCCTGTCCAGTGTTGATGAACTCGATGGGGTTTCCAGTGCGCTGACTGTACTCCATCAGCATGGACACAGGGTTCTTACCCCCTGGCAGGGAACGGGACAGGGCCTGGGGCGGACCCTCCACTACTTCCTGACAGAGAGGGAGAGCGAGAGCAGAGAGTTATAAAAGGATTGAAAAAAAAAGAGACATAAATCTTTGGCCTTTAGAACACAATCAACCACAACAGAGCACATTGATTATTACTAACCACACACACACAAACACACTTCAGACTTACAGGGACGTCAGAGGTGGGGTCCATGGCCTGGTCCACCCCTGCAGTGAGCCCCTCCTCAGCCCCTCCCCCCTCTATCTCACGCAGCAGAATCCTCAGGGTTGCTGCGGCAGCATCTTTCTTAGCCACCTTTTTATTAGATGCCTCAGCAACCGGAAACAACCTGCCGTCCAGCATGACCTGCATACGGAATCTGAGAGGGAGAAAAATACAAGGGAGTGAGGTAGCGAAAAAGAGCAGGGACAACACATTTTTTAATATTTCTTCGTCACACTTTCTCATGCAATTTTTTTCTGAATTTGCTAAATCAATCAGCTAGTTTCCTCTTAGACATATCAGCAATGGCCAAACATGATTGGTTGGGAACATTATCACATCACTGACCTGGGGTCATGTGAGGGCCCTGATTGGTCGAGGAGCAGGAACTCGCAGTTGTGTCCCTGGTACTGGGCAAACTCCATCAGGCCGCTGACGGGGTTCTTGGCCCTCACCTCCTGGAGTTTGGCACGGAGGTTCTGAGGTGGGGGCGCTGCCAGGGAGACTGCTACTGTCCCCCCTCCATCCCGGCTGATGGCGTTGAGGAATTCGGGGATATCGTCGGTCGCCCACTGCCCTCCGTTCGACTCATCCTCCTGATAGAGGGATGAAGAGGAGGAAGTAGGTGAGGAAAGAAAGAAGTGGAGCAGAAGTTGGAGGGTCAGTGGGATCGGTGTCAGGCGGGGTGAAGGGCTCCAGACCTGGCATTTTCAACTCGGAATCTACAGAGCTATGTTCACCCCTCAATGTTACAACCAACATTATGTTACTAGGGTAACTGCCACACTCATCCTCCCCTTCGTAGGAGACGGGCTCCAAGTGAGGGAGGGGATCTCCCAAATTCAGGAAGACGTCAATGAATCCCCCCCCCCCCCCCCCCCTCGCTGTGTGAGTGTCCACCTACCCCCCTCCCCTCGCTGTGTGAGTGTCCACCCCCCCCCCCCCTCACTGTGTGAGTGTCCACCGACCCCCCCCCTCGCTGTGTGAGTGTCCACCTACACCACCCCCCCCCCCCCGCTGTGTGTGTGTCCACCTACCCCCCCCCTCGCTGTGTGTGTCCACCTACCCCCCCCCCCCCTCGCTGTGTGTGTCCACCTACCCCCCCCCCCCTCGCTGTGTGTGTCCACCTACCCCCCTCCCCTCGCTGTGTGAGTGTCCACCTACCCCCCTCCCCTCGCTGTGTGAGTGTCCACCTACCCCCCTCCCCTCGCTGTGTGAGTGTCCACCTACCCCCCTCCCCTCGCTGTGTGAGTGTCCACCTATCCCCCTCCCCTCGCTGTGTGAGTGTCCACCTATCCCCCTCCCCTCGCTGTGTGAGTGTCCACCTACCCCCCCCTCGCTGTGTGAGTGTCCACCTACCCCCCCCTCGCTGTGTGAGTGTCCACCTACCCCCCCCCCTCGCTGTGTGAGTGTCCACCTACCCCCCCCCCTCGCTGTGTGAGTGTCCACCTACCCCCCCCCTCGCTGTGTGAGTGTCCACCATCCCCCCCCCTCGTTGTGTGAGTGTCCACCTACCCCCCCCTCGTTGTGTGAGTGTCCACCTACCCCCCTCCCCTCGCTGTGTGAGTGTCCACCTACCCCCCTCCCCTCGCTGTGTGAGTGTCCACCTACCCTCGCTGTGTGAGTGTCCACCTACCCCCCCCTCGCTGTGTGAGTGTCCACCCACCCCCCTCCCCTCGCTGTGTGAGTGTCCACCTACCCCCCCCCCCCCTCGCTGTGTGAGTGTCCACCTACCCCCCCCCCCCCCCCCCCGCTGTGTGAGTGTCCACCTACCCTACCCCCCCTCGCTGTGTGAGTGTCCACCTACCCCCCCCCCCCCCCCTCGCTGTGTGAGTGTCCACCTACCCCCCCCCCCTCGCTGTGTGAGTGTCCACCTACCCCCTCCCCTCGCTGTGTGAGTGTCCACCTACCGCCTCAGCGTTGGCCTCCAGACACTCCAATCCGGGTGGCACCGCCTGGAATCCGGACCCCATTCCTTCGACCTTTGCAGGGGCGCTGCGCTCGGCCTTGAGGCTCCTCTCCATCCTCTCCCTGCGATGGACAGATAGCTCCCAGATGTGAGGGGTCACCTCTGCGTTGCGGCTCACGTCGCCCTGCTTCTCCATGGCGTACAGGGTGGGGTTGACCTGCTTGGCGCCCCTCAGGCCCAGGTTCTTGGAGATCACCAGGGCCGTGGCCTCCCCTGCCTCCAGCAGATACTGCAGGATCAACTCCTTCTGATTACTGCCGCAGTCCGCCATGTCGCTCGCGTCAAGGTCAAGCTCTTCGTTACTGCTGCTGTTGATACTGGGCTGTTGGGTTTGGGACTGGGAATGTTGCCGATATGACTCAGATGATTCTGAGGAAGAGGAGTGTGAATCGGACTCTACGTAGTAATCTTCTTCTTTGTTGCCCTCAGGACCCTGCGCTTCAATTTGCTGGATCTCAGCCTCGATGACAACGTCCTCCTCCTTCACAGACAGGAAGTGAGAGCAATCTTCTTCTGAAGGCCTTTCCTGTGACTCCACAGAATGTTCCCTCGGTTGGGAACGTGGGCTTTCCGGATCAGAATCTCTACTTTCCGGTTCTTCTACGTAGACAGTCCACTCTGGAGGACTTTCACCGTGTTTTGAAGCTTTCTTATCACGCTCGAGACCGTAAAGGGCCTGGTTGATAAACTTTTTGGGGCACCGCAGCGTTTTGGCCAAACACTTTGCTTGTAGCTTCTCACCGGGGCTCAAATCTGCCAAGGCTTGCAAAACTTGCTCTCGGATGTCGGGTGGCTGAAACGTAGGGGCACTCTTGTTGTTTGAATTATTACTACTACAGACAGAAGCTTTGTCAAAGCTGTCGCCTCTGTCAACTCTTCCTCTGTAGGACCTCTCTCTGTCTAAGGATAAACTCTGAAAGCCTTCTGAGAAAGACGGCCTGTCAGCACAGTCTGCATGAAGGCTCCACTGTCTGTTGAAGCCTTGCTTTTGGGTTAAAGTCTGCTTCTGGTTCCAGAATCTAGGGCCGGTTAGTCCTCTAGGGGGTCCTTGACTGGGTGGGTACCCGAAGTCCCTACCGTTCCCTCTGCCTCGCTCGCTGCTGTATCCCCCTCTCCCCCTAGAGCTGTTTTGGGAGTATCTGCTGTACCCTGCCTGGGCCTGGTTTGATTCGTTATAGAGTCCGTTCGGTCCCCCTCGACCCAAGCTCTGCGCCCCTCTGGGGCTCACCCTAAACTGGGGAGCCTCAGTGTTCTGTCCCCTCAGGAAGTGGACCTGCTGCTGCCTGAAGGAGTTAGGACCACTGGGACAAGAGCTCTGCTGACTCAGGGCTGGGCTGTGACCGGGTGGGGGAGGGGCGGAGGGGTAGAGAGGCTGAGAGTGGGCACTGGGTGGTACTAGAGGGGGGACTGGGCCTAGGTATGAATGAACGTTTGGGTGTGGGGCCTGTTGTGGAGGGCCTCTGGGGTGAAATCCCAGGGGTCCAGCTCTGTAGTATTGTTGCTTAGCCTGCAGTTGGGGAAGAGGGGGTCGGTGGTAATGCTCTATGGGGGGCCCTCCTCGTCCTCTGCTCATAGCGCAGGGGGCAGGTTGAGGGGGGACCAGGGCCGCCTGTTACGCAGCAGATAGGAGGATGCGTCTCTGTGTTGGATACTGAGGCAACACAGCCTGGCAGAATAGCCGGGTGGGCGATGATCGCAAAGTGGCAGTCAGCACCTGAGAGAGAGGACGAGATGGGTGTGAGCGAAAGCAAAAGTGACTGAGTGGGTGAGGAAAAGAGCCATGAAATAAAAAATAAAGAGCCAAATATAAAGCAATATGAAGAAGAAACTAGGGACATAAGACTGGTCAAAATCTTGTGGAAAATCGTGATGGAAATGGAAAAGGGGCGGGAGAAAAACACAGGAAGTGTAGATCAAGGGCTTATGACAAATTACATATATGTTTTTACACACTACACAGTCTCACTGTACTCCATCCTGTCACATGCTGTTGGACCCAATTGGCCGCAACGAGATCCATGTATAAAAGGTCCGAAATTTATAATTCATGGTTGTGGCTTAAGTGTTGTATTTGTGGTTTAAGGATGATTTGCAGCTTCACATAGGAAGGGAAAGTGAAAGGCAGAAGGAAAGAAAAGATTCAAGGTGGTCAGTGAAGGACAGGAGTTGCTCCACTAACTTTTGACAGACTAAACACACAGCAAATAAGTAATAGATGTTGAACCTGATAAAAGGTTGGCTATAGAACACACATTGGAGCGGAAAAGGAGTAACGCTCGCTCACCATTAAAAATAAGTTGTTTTATTAGACAAGTTTAAAAGATTGACGTTTCAGCCTTCAATGGCCTTCTTGAGAATAATCACAACGGGAATGGACAAGTTTGTGTAGGGCATGGGGAAGACAATTAGGGGAATTTCTTCAGCTGGTGGTGCTAATGAGAGTCCAATGATGTCTACACAGGTTGCACCTCTGATCACGTTGGTTGAGCACCGACTTCTTGCCATAGAACATACAGGAATATTTTAAAAACCTTTTCATATTATGGGCACCTTCTAGTACAGCAAACCTGACATTAATTTGCTGATTATTTTCTCAGCTAAAATATTTAATACGCACTAGTAATTTCATGCCAATTACATATAAATCTTTAGGGCATAGAACATAATGTGGTGGGGGTATTTTTAATGAAAATGCCATACCACAAAGCTTCTTCCCTGCACTCAATGATATCTGTCACTGACCACAGGAAGACACTCAACCCTGCTCCTCAGATTTCAGCCCTGCCAGGCATGGTGCTAGTCAACATAAACTTGTCTGTCATGTTGCTCCCAAAACGATTGCTATGAATGCCACCATATTAATAATAATATAACGACGAGCGGGAGCGAGTTATTTCACGGCAATGTTAACGGACAGCAGCAGCAGCACTGGGTCCGGTGCCCCCGGGTCAAAGCGGGATCTGGCTGACCCTAATGCAAGCCGGCAACTGACGGCCAAAATAACAACCCAGCATGGCTCAATTCAGTTGCCTCTGCTGCTTCCTTGGGCAATATGAATATTCAGAGCTGCGCATTAAATATTAGGACGTCTTTGGCCCATGGACCAAACAGACATTGTTTGGCCTTGTTTTCGGTATGTTCCCGTTCCTAAAACACGCCGCGGTATGGATTATTGATGAGTCATTTCTATTTGAATTACAGAATTGGGGTATACCCCTGGTTAAAGTGTTATAAATCAAGTTCATGCTTAGTGGGTTGCATAAACGACTCGATGACAGTAGAACGACATTAACTAATTCAATGAACGTACCTGAAAGTTCGTGGGATAAAACACAGATGTACCACCTCACCACCTGGCCTGAAGGCGGCTGAAAGGCGAGTAGGTTTCAGTCACTTTTGAATGGCAGAGAGATCTTGAGGTCTGCGCGCGTGCTACCGGGGTCAGAAGTTGACTACACTTCAAACAGTCTAGAGATAAACAGTTACATTCTATCAAAATACAAAAGTAATTCAACTAGTTGGCTATATTTCTCAAAATTCTATGTATTTTACCATCCCCCCCAAAACGTTTTTGTTTTTTTTGTTTTACATACCGCACGAGCGCTTCTCAATTTCAAAGGGACATCTAGTACCTACCATTCAAGACACGTATACCAGACGTTACAATGTGAAATTATGGATAGGCCTATAATAAACGCATAGAAAGTCTGCATTTACAGTTTCTTAACACGAGAAACAGCACGAAGGGGCAGAATAGTTTCGTTTTCCTTTCTCTAGACACGCTCTGTAGCCAGTCTGGGCGAGTCACGTGATGCAATAGTTTATCATATGTTTCACTAGCTAGAGTAAGAATGTAGCCAAAACTGATGCAAGATCAAGGTACCAAGGCCTAGGCTGTTTGAATACTTGGATGTACATCAAATTTATTTTTATCACAACATGTGGATTTTATAATATAATTATGTCAAATTATTTAAAAAATAATCGGTCCTTGTCATGTGAATGAAAATGTGCCGTAGTGTTCTGTCAAACAGGATGTATTTCTTGTTAGAGGATACAGTATATTGATTGAAATGCGAAAGCAATCATTATTTCTATTTATTATCCAGTAAGCCAATATGTATTATAAAATGCATCCGTTCTAGACAGACAATTACATTTTAGAAAATATCAATTTGGACAAGAAAGCCTTCAGAAATTATGCCTATATATGCATAGGCTAACTCCAAAACATTCAACCCCCCCCCCAATTTTTTTTTATACAAAATATGATAATTCAAGATCACCTCTTATTTGTCGTGTCTCACAGCTGCTGTTGCGTGAAACTATTGTTGTGACAAAAACACAAGCAGAACAGTTTAATTGAGCAAGCAGCAGCTGCCGGATATAGCTCGTGGCCACTGTACCCAGACATTGGTGCTTTCAAGACAACTGGAAACTCAGGGGTAAAAAAAACGAGGTCAAATAATGACGTCAGTAATCTTGAGGTCGGAGCTCTAGAAAGATGCCCGTGTTTCCGACTTGGATGACCGTTAAAAACTACGTGTCCCAGTCGGAACTCGTTTCCCCCCCGAGTTCCCAGTTGTCTCTGAACGCACTGAGGTATGAGATTTCAGAGTTCCCAGTTTTGAACGCGCATCAAACCCAATTCCATCACGCAGGGATACGCATGCATGCATTCAATGGTCAATCAAACACAGCCACGCAAGAGCATGTCTGTTAATTATCACTGGCGCGGTTGAAAATGTTTCCAAAAGCTAACTAATAATCACTGCTGCCATCAGCTTGAGTGTGGAATTAAGGACCCCACTGAATAACCCTCATGTTTATTTTTTCTATGGAATGGTTCTGCTGCACACCATTTCCGACCCCCCTCCCCTCCCCCCAGTCAAAGTGAACCCCGCACTAGTTAGCTAGGAGGACAGGAGGATCAACTATCAGTGTGCAATTTCATCCCGCTTCCGATCCCCAACGATGTCTGTCGCTGGATGGACATAGGATCCAATTGGTCATTTTACAGTCGTTTTTCAGTATATCCCCCTTAATCCTCAATTCCCTTCTTACTGTCGCTCTCACAGGCGTTTATCCCCTGACTGAAGTCCTCCATGACTATAACCTGAAATTGGCTAAACGTTAGGCAAGCTGTCTTGGTTTTAACTGACACTACACATTGAATACCCTGGTAAATATTTAATTTCTCTCAGCAACCCGCCGTAGAGATCAACTCAACTGCCATCATTGAATGGATGGTTGTCGTTTGGACTGCGCACGCATGTTCCGAACAAGATATTGCGCAGATGGAGGCTCCAAGCGGGTTCACTAACTATATAACGCAGAACCGCGGTTGTGCATCGCAAATAACATGCACAAGTGTCGATTTGTTCCAGAAACACTTTCCCAATCAACTCCCAAGTGTAAACAATTATGCAACGCGACGTCAAATGCAGTGAAAATAATGATAATTATGCATAGCGCGGATTGACTAGCTAGCTATATAGCTTTCTAGCTAACGTTAGCATTGATTGAGCATCACTGCGGCACAAGCGTGCAAACAACCATAGTCGCATTTGGAAGCTATGCAGTTAGCGCGAAACCAAATATAGATCTCAATTGAACTAACACGAAAGGTAAAAATAGAGTTAAAAATGTAATTAATTTACCTGGGTTTGCGATTGAAGCTTTGTATCAGTCCGAGTTCCTGCTCGCTAGCGACAGTGTCGACAAAGAAACAACGGGGTTAGGGGGGCGCATGATGACATCACTAGTTTGCGACAGTTTACCTGGCGCATTTGGAGTGACGCCGCCCGTTTTACTGCAGAGTGCGCCCCCCCCCCTCCCCTCCCCCCCCCCAAAAGAACACCAGACAAGGTGGAATACCTTTGCTGCGGCAGATCGATTGGATTCATTTAGGCAGGTGAATAGGACATGGTAGAATAGCAGTACCTCCAAGCCACTGCTATTGCATTCCCTTGTTTAGGATTGGGACTGGATTAATCAGGTCTCAAATACAAAAATAAATCAAATGTAATATGTATGCTACAAAACCTTCCACAAATTGATTTGCCACAAACCCGGCCTAGTGGGCATGAACCCTGCAAAGAGCTAGTACATCTTATAGGGATTTACTTTCTATAAGAAACCTTGAGAGGAACCAGACTCAAGACCCAAAGCATGGCTGGCTGGATAGAGGTGAGAGAAGGCGGTGGAGAAAAAAGGCCCCATATATTGCAGGGGGAATCCAACAAAATACAAACATGAGCCCTGTATCTTGTAATGAACACGTTAGTGAACTATTTACAGCATCACATCACAGCCTACTGCAGTGCCTGGACGCTCACCAACCCATAGAGCTATAGGCTGCTATACTATCCACCAATCAATGGGTCAGACTGGATCCATGTTCCAACTGTTTCCTGCAAATTGCACTTATTACATCCCCCAGTAGGTGTCAGCACCACGCCATTTAGTATCAGAATCACCTTTATTCGACAAGTACATTTACTCATAACTGGAATTTGACTTAGTGAGAAGGTGCTGCCAGCAATAGACAATATACAAACAGAACACACAAAAGTCCACATAGACGTCATACAAAACACAAATCGTAAGTCGCTGTGGATAAGAGCATCTGCTAAATGACTAAATGTAAACGTAAAAAACATGAAACAAACTCGGGTCCTCTGTCCTGCTCAAAGTCACAGCGGATCAAACTGAAATACATCACTGTAATGTCCAGTAGGCTACAGTCAGTGCATCATATTATCAGAAGTCTTTCAGTCAAGTATAGAAACAAATGGGCATTTTCAAACAAACCCAAACTCTACCCCTAGGCACATGCCTATCTGCTTACGTTCAAAGGGTCACTTCCTTACTGTAATTAGAAGTTATTTTTTATTTATTTGTTTTTACCCCTTTTTCGTGGTATCCAATTGGTAGTTACGGACTCGGGAGAGATGAAGGTGAAGAGTCCTGCGTTCTCCGAAACACAACCCAGCAGCCACTCTGCTTCTTGACTCAATGCCCGCTTAACCCGGAAGCCAGCCGCACCAATGTGTGGGAGGAAACACCATACACCTGGCGACCGTGTCAGCGTGCATTGCGCCTGACCCATCACAGGAGTCGCTAGATCCCGATGGGACAAGAACATTCCTGCAGGACAAACCCTCCCCTAACCCGGATGACGCTGGGCCAATTGTGCGCCGCGCCATGGGTCTCCCAGTCGCGGCCGACTGCGACAGAGCCTGGACTCGAACCAGGATCTCTAGTGGCACAGCTACTTAGACCACAGTAATTAGAAGTTATAATGTGTGGCTGTGCCAACCTTCATCAGAGCAGTGTTCAATACTGCTGCCTTAGTTTTTTGGCCCTCTCTCTTTTCCCACCATCCTTCACTAACTATTTTCTATATGTTGCTTTTTCATCCCCCTCTCCCCGCTCATGCTAGCCTCCACACTTCCTTATTGAATGTATCAGGGCAATTCTCCCTTTTTCACACAGTCTCTCCATCCAGAACATAGTCTCTCCATTTGTATCAAAACAACTTATTGCTTTCCTTCCTCTCTTCCCCTTTCCTCTCTGCCCTCTCATTCACCGTTGCTGCTAACACCTGGCTCACTACCTCTCTCTACACTCTTAGAAAATAAAGGTGCTATCTAAAACTTAAAACGGTTCTTCGGCTGTCCACATAGGAGAACCCTTTGAAGAACCCCTTTTGGTTCAGTCCAGTCAATTTTTTCCACACCGATCTCAACAAGCAATTTCTGTATGTACCTCACTTTGTGCACGGGGACATTATCATGCTGAAACAGGAAAGGGCCCAAACTGTTGCCACAAAGTTGGAAGCACAGAATCGTCTAGAATATCATTCATTGTATGCTGCAGCGTTAAGATATCCCTTCACTGGAACTATGTGGCCTAGCCCGAACCATGGAAAACAGCTCCAGAGCATTATTCCTCCTCCACCAACCTTTACAGTTGGCCCTATGCATTCGGGCAGGTAGCGTTCTTCTGGCATCCGTGAGATGGTGAAGCGTGATTCATCACTCCAGATAACATGTTTCCACTGCTCCAGAGTCTAATGGCGGCGAGCTTTACACCACTCCAGCCAATGCTTGGCATTGCGCATGCTGATCTTAGGTTTGTGTGCGGCTGCTCGGCCATGGAAACTCATTTCATGAAGCCCCCGACGAACAGTTCTTGAAATGACATTGCGTCCAGAGGCAGTTTGGAACTCAGTAGTGTGTGTTTTGCAACCGAGGACAGACGATTTTTACGCGCTATGCGCTTCAGCACTCGCCGGTCCTGTTCTGTGAGCTTGTGTGTCCTACCACTTCGCGTCTGAGCCGTTGTTGCTCTTAGATGTTACCGGTTCACAATAACAGCACTAACAGTTGACCGCGGCAGAAATGTGTGCAGGTGACGAACTGACTTGTTGGAAAGGTGGTATCCTATGACGGTGCCACGTTGAAAGTCACTCAGCTTGTCAATAAGGCTATTCTACTGCCAATGTTTGTCTATGGAGAGTGCATGGCTGTGTGCTCCTATTTCCACACCTATCAGCAACGGGTGTGGCTGAAATAGCTGAATCCACTAATTTGAAGGGGTGTCCACATACTTTTGTATATATAGTGTAATTCTACCTGGAAACAAAAAGGGTTCTCCTATGGGGACAGCCGAAGAACCCTTTTGGTACCTTTTTTTCTAAGAGTAACTATGGCCTCTTCTCCTCTTTCTCCCTCTCTCCCTCCCTGTACCTCTCTTCCTGTTTTGCTGTCAGCTTCTCTCCCTCTCCACCAATCAAACCTCCCTTTTTCTCCTTCTCTGTCTTCCTATGCACTCAGCTTGTTTTTCTTCTTGCCTCTCTGCCTCCCTACCCTCCCATTCCTTGTCTCTCTCTCTCTTCTCTCCATCTGTTGCTGCCTGGCTTGCTCCTGACTTGCTCTGCCTCCCTCCCTCTCTATTCCACTCTACCCTGCCTCTCTCTCTCCGTCTCTGTTGTTCCCCATCTCTTTCTCGGCTCTCTATGTTCAGTGGTGCAACATGAGGCAGTCTGTGGCTATCTGTCTGTTTGGACTCTCAGCTCTGCTCCACGGTGAGTGACTTTCATGTTCTCTCTCCCTCTCTGTGTATATGTGTGTGTGAGTGTTGTGTATGTGTCTCTACGTGTACGTACAATATGTGCAAGTCCATTGATATTTGAGAACTCAACTGCACAGTAATAGCTGCATAGCAGAGAGAGAAGAGAGGAGAGGGAAAGGAACAGAGAGGGAGGAGAGAAGAGGAGCAGGAATAAAGAGAGACAGGGGAGAGGAACAGAGAGGGAGGAGAGAAGAGGAGCAGGAATAAAGAGAGACAAGGGAGAGGAACAGAGAGGGAGGAGAGAAGAGGAGCAGGAATAAAGAGAGACAAGGGAGAGGAACAGAGAGGGAGGAGAGAAGAGGAGCAGGAATAAAGAGAGACAAGGGAGAGGAACAGAGAGGGAGGAGAGAAGAGGAGGGAAGTGGAGAGAGGGCGAAGAGGAGAGAGTGGGAAGAGGAGAGAGGGGGAAGAGGAGAGAGGGGGAAGAGGAGAGAGGGGCAAGAGGAGAGAGGGGCAAGAGGAGAGAGGGGGAAGAGGAGAGAGTGGGAAGAGGAGAGAGTGGGAAGAGGAGAGAGTGGGAAGAGGAGAGAGTGGGAAGAGGAGAGAGGGGGAAGAGGAGAGAGTGGGAAGAAGAGAGAGTGGGAAGAGGAGAGAGTGGGAAGAGGAGAGAGGGGGAAGAGGAGAGAGGGGGGAGAGGAGAGAGTGGGAAGAGGAGAGAGGGGGAAGAGGAGAGAGGGGGAAGAGGAGAGAGTGGGAAGAGGAGAGAGTGGGAAGAGGAGAGAGTGGGAAGAGGAGAGAGTGGGAAGAGGAGAGAGTGGGAAGAGGAGAGAGTGGGAAGAGGAGAGAGGGGAGAGAGGAGAGAGGGGGAAGAGGAGAGAGGAGGAAGAGGAGAGAGGGGGAAGAGCAGAGAGGAGAGAGTGGGAAGAGGAGAGAGGAGGAAGAGGAGAGAGGGGGAAGAGCAGAGAGGAGAGAGTGGGAAGAGGAGAGAGGAGGAAGAGGAGAGAGTGGGAAGAGGAGAGAGTGGGAAGAGGAGAGAGGGGGAAGAGGAGAGAGTGGGAAGAAGAGAGAGTGGGAAGAGGAGAGAGTGGGAAGAGGAGAGAGTGGGAAGAGGAGAGAGGGGGGAGAGGAGAGAGGGGGAAGAGGAGAGAGTGGGAAGGGGAGAGAGTGGGAAGAGGAGAGAGTGGGAAGAGGAGAGAGTGGGAAGAGGAGAGACTGTGAAGAGGAGAGAGGGGAGAGAGGAGAGAGGGGGAAGAGGAGAGAGGAGGAAGAGGAGAGAGGGGGAAGAGCAGAGAGGAGAGAGTGGGAAGAGGAGAGAGGAGGAAGAGGAGAGAGGGGGAAGAGCAGAGAGGAGAGAGTGGGAAGAGGAGAGAGGAGGAAGAGGAGAGAGGGGGAAGAGGAGAGAGGGCGAAGAGGAGAGAGTGGGAAGAGGAGAGAGTGGGAAGAGGAGAGAGTGGGAAGAGGAGAGAGGGGGAAGAGGAGAGAGTGGGAAGAGGAGAGAGTGGGAAGAGGAGAGAGTGGGAAGAGGAGAGAGGGGGAAGAGGAGAGAGGGGGAAGAGGAGAGAGTGGGAAGAGGGGGAAGAGGAGAGAGGGGGAAGAGGAGAGAGGGGGAAGAGGAAAGAGTGGGAAGAGGAGAGAGTGGGAAGAGGAGAGAGTGGGAAGAGAAGAGAGTGGGAAGAGGAGAGAGGGGGAAGAGGAGAGAGGGGGAAGAGGAGAGAGTGGGAAGAGGAGAGAGTGGGAAGAGGAGAGAGGGGGAAGAGGTGAGAGGGGGAAGAGGTGAGAGTGGGAAGTGGAGAGAGGGGGAATTGGAGACAGGGGGAAGTGGAGAGAGGGGGAAGAGGAGAGAGGGGGAAGAGGAGAGAGTGGGAAGAGGAGAGAGGGGGAAGAGGAGAGAGGGGGAAGAGGAGAGAGTTTGAAGTGGAGCGAGTGGGAAGAGGAGAGAGTGGGAAAAGGAGAGAGTGGGAAGAGGAGAGAGGGGGAAGAGGAGAGAGTGGGAAGAGGAGAGAGGGGGAAGAGGAGAAAGGGGGAAGAGGAGAGAGTGGGAAGAGGAGAGAGGGGGAAGAGGGGAGAAGGGGAAGAGGAGAGAGTGGGAAGAGGAGAGAGGGTGAAGAGGAGAGAGTGGGAAGAGGAGAGAGTGGGAAGAGTGGGAAGAGGAGAGAGTGGGAAGAGGAGAGAGGGGGAAGAGGAGAGAGGGGGAAGAGGAGAGAGGGGGAAGAGGAGAGAGTGGGAAGAGGAGAGAGGGGGAAGAGGAGAGAGTGGGAAGAGGAGAGAGGGGGAAGTGGAGAGAGGGGGAAGAGGAGAGAGGGGGAGGAGGAGAGAGGGGGAAGAGGAGAGAGGGGGAAGAGGAGAGAGGGGGAAGAGGAGAGAGTGGGAAGAGGATAGAGTGGGAAGAGGAGAGAGGGGGAAGAGGAGAGAGGGGGAAGAGGAGAGAGTGGGAAGAGGAGAGAGGGGGAAGAGGCGAGAGGAGAGAGTGGGAAGAGGAGAGAGGGCGAAGAGGAGAGAGTGGGAAGAGGAGAGAGTGGGAAGAGGAGAGAGGGGGAAGAGGAGAGAGGGGGAAGAGGAGAGAGGGGCAAGAGGAGAGTGGGGGAAGAGGAGAGAGGGGGAAGAGGAGAGAGGGGGAAGAGGAGAGAGTGGGAAGAGGAGAGAGTGGGAAGAGGAGAGAGTGGGAAGAGGAGAGAGTGGGAAGAGGAGAGACTGGGAAGAGGAGAGAGGGGAGAGAGGAGAGAGGGGGAAGAGGAGAGAGGAGAGAGTGGGAAGAGGAGAGAGTGGGAAGAGGAGAGAGGGGGAAGAGGAGAGAGGGGGAAGAGCAGAGAGGAGAGAGTGGGAAGAGGAGAGAGGAGGAAGAGGAGAGAGGGGGAAGAGGAGAGAGTAGGAAGAGGAGAGAGTAGGAAGAGGAGAGGGGGGGAAGAGGAGAGAGTAGGAAGAGGAGAGAGGGGGAATAGGAGATAGTAGGAAGAGGAGAGAGGGGGAAGAGGAGAGAGTAGGAAGAGGAGAGAGTAGGAAGAGGAGAGAGGGGGAAGAGGAGAGATTAGGAAGAGGAGAGAGGGGGAAGAGGAGAGAAGGGGAAGAGGAGAGAGTAGGAAGAGGAGAGAGGGGGAAGAGGAGAGAGTAGGAAGAGGAGAGAGTGGGAAGAGGAGAGAGTGGGAAGAGGAGAGAGTGGGAAGAGGAGAGAGGGGGAAGAGGAGAGAGGGGAGAGAGGGGGAAGAGGAGAGAGGGGGGAGAGGGGGAAGAGGAGAGAGGGGGGAGAGGAGAGAGTGGGAAGAGGAAAGAGTGGGAAGAGGAGAGAGGGGGAAGAGGAGAGAGGGGGAAGAGGAGAGAGGGGGAAGAGGAGAGGGGAGAGAGGGGAGAGAGGAGAGAGAGTGGGAAGGGGAGAGGGGGGGAAGAGGAGAGAGGGGGAAGAGGAGAGAGTGGGAAGAGGAGGGAGGGGGAAGAGGAGAGAGGGGAGAGAGGGGAGAGAGGAGAGAGAGTGGGAAGAGGAGAGAGGGGGAAGAGGAGAGAGGGGGAAGAGGAGAGAGTGGGAAGAGGAGAGAGTGGGAAGAGGAGAGAGGGGGAAGAGGAGAGAGGGGAGAGAGGGGAGAGAGGAGAGAGAGTGGGAAGAGGAGAGGGGGGGAAGAGGAGAGAGGGGGAAGCGGAGAGAGGGGAGAGAGGGGGAAGAGGAGAGAGGGGAGAGGGGAAAGAGGGGAGAGAGGGGAGAGAGTGGGAAGAGGAGAGAGGGGAAAGAGGGGAGAGAGGAGAGAGAGTAGGAAGAGGAGAGAGGGGAAAGAGGGGAGAGAGGAGAGAGAGTGGGAAGAGGAGAGAGGTGAAAGAGGGGAGAGAGGAGAGAGAGTGGGAAGAGGAGGGAGGAGTGGACCGTTGCTATCTTAATTGACCATGGCTGTACAGACTTACCATGTGGAACTGGACAGTCACTTGAGTTGCTTGTCACATCATTATGTTACAAAAAGTGAACTTGTGATTCTACATGGTGGAACTGTTTTAAATACTGCTGTTCATCTGAACTTTGTGGCTATGGATAAGAGTGTCACCTTAACGATTAAAACGTCAGTATAAATCACATATAGATATGTGGCCTGCCCAAATTCAAAGTGCTTACTGTTCATTTCTTCTGTCTTCTGGGTCTTCATGCCCAGTTTGGCTAATGGAGGGAGTTATGTCCAATCCTTCACTGATGATGATGTTATTGTCCTTTGGCCATGTGTTAATGAATGTGATATGATGGTGGGAATTGGACAGTGGTCCGAGCTCAAACTGGGCTGGCCTCAGCTCAGCACTGCTGCAGACAAAATAACCACACACAGACGTACACACAGACGTACACACAGACGTACACACAGACGTGTGAATTATTCACAAAAAAACATGTTAATTTTGGCACCAGATTCTGGCAAGAGAAACTTTCTCTGTTCCCTCTCTCTCGCTCACTGTCACTTTCTAATAATACTTTTAATAAAGAAAACATAACTGGTTGTTGACAGACTGTCTGGAGGAACTACAATAGGTGTCAGTCTACGTTTTGCATCTCAAAATAAATTGTGAGATAGGGAGAGGACGAGAGAGAGGCAGAGACAGATATGTAGAGGGGAGAAATGGGGGTAGAGGAAAGTGCTGACAACGCAAGTGGTAGAGAAACAGTGTTTTAACTGATTGGTCGTTAATGGAGGAGGGGGCGGGGGTGATTCTATATCTGACAGCAGTACTAAACAGCTTCAATGTAGCGTTATGAGTGAGACAGGGCTTATTGAGTGGACAGAGAACAACAGGTTAAACACAGAGCCTTCAGAAAGTGTTCAAACACCTTGACGACTTCCACACTGTTGTGTTACAGCCTGAATTGTACATATATTTTCTCACCCATCTACACACATTATGACAAAGTGAAAACATGTTTGATTACAGCTGGGAGTCTCTCTGGGTAAGTCTCTAAGAGCTTTCCACAACTGGGTTCTTCTTTTCCAAAGTCTTCAAGTTCTGTCAAATTGGTTGTTGATCATTGCTAGACAACCAGTTTGAGGTCTTGCCATAGATTTTCAAGTCGATTTAAATCAACACTGTAACTCGGCTACTCAGAAACATTCACTTATTATTGGTAAGCAACTCCAGTGTATATTTGGCCATGTTTTAGGTTATTGTCCTGCTGAAAGGTGAATTCATCTCAGTGTCTGGTGGAAAGCAGACTGAACCAGGTTTTCCTCTAGGATTTTTCCTGTGCTTAGCTCCATTCCATTTCTGTTTTTCTCCTGAACCACCCGCCCCCAGTAATGTGTTGTATTGGATATGCCCCAAACATTCAGGACAAAAAATGTATTGTTTTGCCACAATCAATTTTTGCAGTATTACTTTAGCAGCTTGTTGCAAACAGGACACTTGTTTTGGACAATGTTATTCTGTACAGGCTTCCTTCTTGTCCCTCTGTCAATTAGATAAGTATTGTGGAGATACTACAATGTTGTTGATCCATCCTCAGTTTTCTCCTATCACAGCCATTAAACTCTGTAACTGTTTTAAAGTCGCCATTATCCTCATGGTGAAATCCCTGAATGTTTCCTTCCTCTCCACCAACTGAGTTATGAAGGACGCCTGTGTCTTTGTAGTGACTGGGTGTATTGATACACCATCCAAAGTGTCATTAATAACTTCACCCTGCTCAAAGGGATATTCAAAGTCCAGAACAGACAATGGGAGGCACACAGTACTACAGTACATGGAGCCATGGCTACAACTCTATTCCACATCAGGTAACGGATGCAAGCAGTAGGATTAGATTTAAAAAACAGATAAAAATACACCTAATGGAACAGCGGGGGCTGTGAAGATACACGCACAGGCACAGACACATGAAAGCACACACACTCTACACACACGTACACATGGATTTTGTATTGTAGATATGTGATAGTAGAGTAGTGGCCTGAGGGAACACACTGAATATGTTGTGAACAGTGTAATGAAATGAAATGTCATTTAACTTCTCTGCGCTACGGATCCCTTTTACGGGATCATTTTCCTAAACAACCGCTGAATTGCAGGGCGCAAAATATTACAAAAAATATTTATAATCATGCAATCACAAGTGAAATATACCAAAACACAGTTTAGCTTGTTGTTAATCCACCTATCGTGTCAGATTTTGAAAATATGCTTTACAGCGAAAGAAATCCAAGCTTTTGTGAGTGTATCAATCAATGCTAGAACAGCTAGCCCAAAATTAGCATGGTCTCGAAAGTCAGAAAAGCAATAAAATTAATCGCTTACCTTTGATAATCTTCGGATGTTTGCACTCACGAGACTCCCAGTTACACAATAAAATGTTATTTTTGTTCGATAAATATTACTTTTATAACAAAAAAACGCCATTTGGGTTGCGCGTTATGTTCAGAAAACCAAAGCCTCGTTCCGGTCCTGAAAGGCAGAAGAAAATTCCCAAACGTATCAGATTCAAAAATATTACTAAAAATATTTATAATCATGCAATCACAAGTGAAATATACCAAAACACAGCTTAGCTTGTTGTTAATCCACCTATCGTGTCCGATTTTGAAAATATGCTTTGCAGCGAAAGCAATCCAAGCGTTTGTGAGTGTATAAATCAATGCTAGAACAGTTAGCCTTATATTAGCTTGGTTAGCTTGGTCACGAAAGTCAGAAAAGCAATAAAATTAATCGCTTACCTTTGATAATCTTTGGATGTTTGCACTCACGAGACTCCCAGTTACACAACAAATGTTCTTTTTGTTCGATAAATATTACTTTTATAACACAAAAACGCCATTTGGGTTGTGCATTATATTCAGAAAACCAAAGCCTCGTTCCGTTCGACGAAAATTCCAAAAAGTATCCGTAATGGTCGTAGAAACATGTCAAATGTTTTTTATAATCAATCCTCAGGTTGTTTTTAACAAACATAATCGATAATATTTCAACCGGACCGTAACCTATTCAGTAAGAGAGAAAAAGAAAATGGAGAGCTACCTCTCACGCGCAGGAACTAATCAGAAGACACCTGACTAGTTTTGAAAAATCTCGCAAATTTTTCAAAATAAAAGCCTGAAACTATGTCTAAAGCCTGGTCCCAGCCTGAGGAAGCCATTGGAAAAGGAATCTGGTTGATACCCCTTTAAATGGAAGAAAGACGGGCCAGGAAACTTTGTCAGGTTTGCGCCTGCAGAATCAGTTTTGTTATACTCACAGACAATATTTTTACAGTTTTGGAAACTTTGGAGTGTTTTCTATCCTAATCTGTAAATTATATGCATATTCTACGATCTGGACCTGAGAAATAGTTTGTTTACCTTGGGAATGTTACTTAAAAAAAAAAAAAATCTGACTCCTAGCGTCAAGAGGTTTTAAGGTCATATTTTTTATTGTATATAACTACTGTGACGACCCTCCCACTCTGTCTGACGTATTCTCTCTTTGTTCTTGTTTCCTTATTAGGATGCCGGTGGGTGGAGTTGGGAGGGTCGTCAGCTACATGGGAAACACCTGGGCCCGCTGTGTCATAGGATAAATACACCACTTCCCCATTCATGGAAGAGACTCTCTCCATGCAGACACCTTCACAGATGTTGTTGTGTATCTTGGTGTTTTTTTGGTTGTTTGCTTTAGCACCTTTCAACACACCGCATTATCACATTCATGCATGCAAAACACTCACTTACACTACTGATTACACACACCATTGTATGTTGTACTTAGTTAATAAATATATTTTGTTATTCCTTATCTCCACGTTGTCTCCCTTTTGTTACGGGCTTTGAGCCGGTTCGTGACACTACCTTAATGTTCTGGAACCCAGGATGAGAAGCTGCTGCTTTGGCAGCTAATGGGGATCCTTAATAAATACAAATACAAATGTCTACTTTTATTTTTTTTAACCCATCTACCAATAGGTGCCCTTCTCTATGAGGCATTGGAAACGCTCCTTGGTCTTTGTGGTTGAATCTGTGTTTGAAATTCATTGGTCGAATGAAGGACCTTAAATATAATTGTATGCTTGGGGTACAGAGATGAGGTAGTTTTTCAAAAATCGTGTTAAAACACTATTATACCACACAGAGTAAGTCCACGCAACCTATGTGAATTGTCAAGAACATTTTTACTCCTGAACTTATTGAGGCTTGCCATAACAAACGGGTTGAATACTTATTGACTCTAGACATTTTATCTTTTCATTTTTAAGTAATTAGGAAAAATTTGGAAAAACATAATTCCTCTTTGACATTAATAGGCCTCTTTGGCATTATGTGTAGGCCAGTCACAAAACAATCTCTATTTAATACATTTTAGAATAAGGCTGTAATGTAACAAAATGTGGAAAAAGTCAAGGAATGTGAAAACTTTCTGAAGGCACTGTACATGCAGATGTGCTCTTAAATGTGAACATGCACACAGGAGCACTAGTAACAGTGCCAGGATGTGACTGCAGCAAGTCCTCTGTCCTGTCGCAGTTCACACATTTGCACAGGGATGCATCAACACACACCTCTTTGTGCAAGGCTGTCAGATTGTGTGTCTGCTCAGTTGGAAAATGAGAAAAAAGAGGGAAAAGTATGAAGATAAATAATTATGATTTATAGTCGCATTGAAAATATGTTCTAGCCATGTTATAGGGACGTTCAGGTTGGATTTCTCCTGGGCTAAAGGACCCAAAGACATATCAACTGAATCTTTTCTGTTTAGAGTTGGAGACACCAAAGGAGAGAAGACATCAATGTTTTGCATTAATATATCATTTCATAATAATGTTACAATTCACTACAATAAGTCAATAAGTTAAATTACTAAATGACTTCAGCTTTCATCAATTCAACCCTGTGTGGTTCCCTTCAGATTGTTTTATTTTCTCATTTGCTTGATTTGTCAGACAGGTGAAGATACTGTAGGATAAGAGAAGTAGAGCTTGCATAATATCTTACTTAAATAAAAGAGTTGACGACGAGAGACAGAGTGTTTGAGAGAGATATCGCAGATTAGGGGGCGAGATAGCAGAGACATGATTGACAAGTGAAGCAGCCTATGGGAGTGAGGCATGATGATCCATCGAGTAAACAGACTAAGCCTGTCAGAAGTAAGCCTGTTGGAGATTCAGGTCCCAAATCAAATCACTCACAGATACAGGAAACTCCATTCGTGTAGTGGTGTCTGGAGAAGTGAGTATACCATCATTTTGCCAGAAAATCTTTCAGAGAAAAACAACAAATGCATGTTAAGCCCACATCAATGCTTGTACCGCATAAGGAGACAATAATAATAATATTTTAATAATAATAATAATAATATTTTAATAATAATAATAACAATAATAATTATTTTTGGGAGGGTCTAGTTGCCCTTTAAAATAATTAAGCACCTAGCAAAATACCATGTGGCTCGCAGTGTCTGTACTCTACAATGTAGGCCTACAGTAGAGTACACGTGATTGCAGAGTTTTCAAAAGAAATGCCCTCCAGATTGATACAAATCATCATTATATCACGTGGGCCTAATTTGCAGTCAATATTTAAAGATGCACTATACAGAAATATCTCTGCCATTTCCTGGTTGCTAAAATTCTAAGTTCGCCTAACTTCAGTTTGTGAGTAAACAATAAGTAATTTAATTGTATAGAGAGTCTTTGTACCATCTCAACCTCTGCAATATATTTTACATAACCAATTTTTATTTATTTTTAGCCGTCTGAAACTGGTGTACAAAACAAAATAAAAGATGAAAAACTAAACTTAAGAATGGGAAGCATAGAAATAGCGCACATAGAATAGATCTACCACTTATTAGACTTGCTTTCAATGATGACAGATCTTTAACTCACATTTCTATGTGAACTTGTTGGGTCGCCCAAAGTTACATATTGCAGCTTTAATTAGGACGTTTTCCTTGGGAAAGCATGTGGAAATGTTCATTCAAAACAGCACATGACTGAATTGAGCACTGCAAAGATTCAACCAAGACTTTGGACCAAACTCTTTCAATACCTGGTTTGCTTACCCATTGTTATTTGATTTGATTTGATTCATTAAACCTTTATTTAACTAGGCAAGTCCTACCTACCCTACCAGCTGTGAGCTGCTCCATGGGACAACCAGCTGCGGCTCATACTGCCATGATATTCCGCTGAAACTTGGCTGTGTGCAGAGCACATGTGAATATATTACACGTGCTTAGCGATTGTGTAGGCTACTTTCTCTATTGTACCACATCATTGATACAGTTTATACCATCACTACACTACTTTGATACGCATCAGTGGGGATTAACAAGTGACTATACCCAATGTCCACTGAACAAAAAGTGGGTTTCGTGCAAATTAATTTTATTGAACCTTTGTTTAAACCTCTGTAGGGTTTAGGATGTATACCTCCGTGTAGCTCCTACTACACCACTGTTTAAACCTCTGTGGGGTTAAGGATGTGTAGCTCCTACTGCACCACTGTTTAAACCTCTGTGGGGTTAAGGATGTGTAGCTCCTACTACACCACTGTTTAAACCTCTGTGGGGTTAAGGATGTGTAGCTCCTACTACACCACTGTTTAAACCTCTGTGGGGTTAAGGATGTGTAGCTCCTACTGCACCACTGTTTAAACCTCTGTGGGGTTAAGGATGTGTAGCTCCTACTGCACCACTGTTTAAACCTCTGTGGGGTTAAGGATGTGTAGCTCCTACCACACCACTGTTTAAACCTCTGTGGGGTTAAGGATGTGTAGCTCCTACTACACCACTGTTTAAACCTCTGTGGGGTTAAGGATGTGTAGCTCCTACTGCACCACTGTTTAAACCTCTGTGGGGTTAAGGATGTGTAGCTCCTACTACACCACTGTTTAAACCTCTGTGGGGTTAAGGATGTGTAGCTCCTACTGCACCACTGTTTAAACCTCTGTGGGGTTTAGGATGTATACCTCCGTGTAGCTCCTATGACCCCCCCCATAAATACCTTTCTCCCCCCCATAAATACCTTTCTCCCTTCCCTCTCTCTTGACTCTACAGAGGGACTCTTGAATAGCCTTTGTTAAACATAGAGAGTCTGGGATCATCAAACAAGTGGAGGGAAAGGAACCATATTTCAGTAATAGAACCAGTTGAAAATATGCGTTGGTACTTAATGAATATGATGTCAGTTCGGTTGTCATCTGAGACATCAGATTCACATGGAATTGTTGTGCAATTTAAATGTTTAAATATAAAATTATTTGTGAAAATATTAAATGTAATTTTAGCTTCCAAATGAGAGATTTGTGTTTTCATAAGGTTAGGGCTCTGCTCAATCAGTGGCCCGCCCCTGTGAAGAGACATGCGTTATAAACTATGAAACACACCCTTCTCCCTCCACTAAATAAGCCCTTGATGAAAATGTAACCTTCTGTTCCGGGTACATTAGGATGACGATCCGATGTCAGAAGGGTTCAGATAACAACTACAGAACGAAGCCAACCTCAGCGTGAGCTTTGGTTGCGAATGGTATGAACTATGAATTCTTATTCGCTACAGAATTGATACCTCCTAGCCGTTGAGTTAGCAGCGGCCGCTGTAAACGTGGGCTAGGAAAGGACGGACAGAGTATCCCATCCACCACACAACGACGACACTACAATGTATCCGTTCACCACCAGAGACATTCTTCAAAGGACAGAGGACTCGGGTTGGCGATACGGTCTTCCATCTACCACCAACCTATTGAAGCGCAGCTCAGAGTAAATATTTATTGCATTTTCCTTTTCCAAATGGGCGGTAATTTAGAATGCATAAGATTCTGTATTTACGATAGAGTAGCTGCCTACGGCTCGATAGAGACATCGCTTCTCCCTTTGTTCTTCAGTCTTCCCGCTCTTTCACTCAAACCCAACCCCCCTTTCTTTGTGTAACCAGCGGTCATATCTGTTCTGTCCGCTAGGTACGTTTTCCTTTATGACATAATTTGTAATCAAGGTAGGTTTCCTTCTGTGTATATGTAATTCTGTGTGATTATTTAGGTATTTAGTAAATACATAATTAAACCCAATTTTGTATTGCTGATTCAACTTGTTAGCCAGGGTTCGTGAAGATAACCAAGAATTTACAACTTTCAGATGACACTGAAATAAGGTGACAATTAATATTGACTGCTATTGATGTAAAATATTACTAGGTCTTTAAGAGTTTATTCGGAAGATAACTGCTCTATAAATACTATTTTGTGTTGCCCCGACTTTCTAGTTAATTACATTTAAATAATTAGCTCAATCAGGTTATATCAATTACAGAGAAAGGATTTTATAGAATAGCATGTCATATCACTTAATCCGGCATAGCCAAAGACACGACAACTGTTTAAACCTCTGTGGGGTTAAGGATGTATACCTCCGTGTAGCTCCTACTACACCACTGGTTAAACCTCTGTAGGGTTTAGGGCGTATACCTCCGTGTAGCTCCTACTACACCACTGGTTAAACCTTGTAGGAGTAAGTGACATATGTAGGTAGATATCACACTATTAAACAATAGATAGGTAAATAGTATAAGAAGGCAGATGTGAGTGTGTTTGCCATTCTGGTAAATACAGGAAACCGAAGATTGGCAGATGGTGTGGTGGTAGCGAACCACATGTTGACATAGATCATGAGACCGTGGTAATGGAAAACTACTGGGGGACGTTCTGACCCTCTGACCCTTGTAGATTCTCCATTGTGTTGACAGATTGCTCAGACATGTTGGTGCCAGGGTGCTTTGACACACTAGATTTATAGTCTATTCATTCCACTAAAGAAAAACATACATACCAGAGAAATATGCCTATAAGCAATTGGATACCCTAGGGATAGCGGGGACAGAACAAAGAGTGCATTTATTTAGTGGTGAGGGGAAGGACACAGAGTATGTTGACACTAAGATAGAGGGTCTGACCACTATTGTAATTTAACTGAAAGCAGATGATGAGCGTTAGTATGTGTGAACAAGCAGGAAGCCTGAACTAAAAAGATAATGGCACAAAGAATAGGGGAAGTATGCTTATTTGCATATGGGGTGGACTCATATGCTATTTGGGTATAAAGAGCGAACTAGTGCTCTGGGAGTAGGTGGGTTCCGCGGTGTGTGTTCCGCGGGGTGTGTGTTCCGCGGGGTGTGTTCCGCGGGGACATGCCAGTTGGCTGTACAATTGTAATAAAGAGCATGATTGAATTTACAAGTTCTGATAAAGCGTTATATTTCTGAGATGATTTTCCACGACAACCTCTGTAGGGTTTAGGGCGTATACCTCCGTGTAGCTCCTACTACACCACTGTTTAAACCTCTGTAGGGTTTAGGATGTGTAGCTCCTACTACACCACTGTTTAAACCTCTGTGGGGTTAAGGATGTGTAGCTCCGTGTAGCTCCTACTGCACCACTGTTTAAACCTCTGTGGGGTTTAGGATGTATACCTCCGTGTAGCTCCTACTACACCACTGTTTAAACCTCTGTGGGGTTTAGGATGTGTAGCTCCTACTGCACCACTGTTTAAACCTTGTAGGAGTAATTGACACATGTAGGTAGATATCACACTATTAAACAATAGATAGGAGTATACTAGAAAATAGTATAAGAAGGCAGATGTGAGTGCATTTGCCATTCTGGTAAATACAGGAAACCAAAGATTAGCAGATGGCCAAAGTCATACGTGCTTTGAAGTGCATGTATGGAAAAAGCTTTGACACACTAGATTTATAGTCTACCCATTCTACTACGTATGTGTCAGACATCTAGGCGCCTAAAAGCAATTGGATACCCTAAGCATGGGGGGGGGAACAGAACAAAAAGTGCATTGATTTAGTGGTGAAGGGAAGGGAAAAAGAGTTTGTTGACACACTAAGATAGAGAGTCTGACCACTATTATAATTTAACTGAAAGCAGATGATGGGCGTTAGTATGTGTGAACAAGCAGGAAGCCTGAACTAAAAAGAGAATGATGTTGAAGAATTAGGGGAAGTATGTTTATTTGCATATGGGGTGGACTCATATGCTATTTGGGTATAAAGAGCGAACCAGTGCTCTGGGTGGGTGGATGTTCAGCGGGACATTCCAGATGGTTATACTATTGTAAATAAAAGCATGTTTTGATTTCACAAGTTCTGATAAAGCGGTATATTTCTGAGATGATTTTCCACGACAACCTCTGTGGGGTTAAGGATGTGTAGCTCCTACTGCACCACTGTTTAAACCTCTGTAGGGTTTAGGATGTGTAGCTCCTACTACACCACTGTTTAAACCTCTGTGGGGTTAAGGATGTATACCTCCGTGTAGCTCCTACTACACAACTGTTTAAACCTCTGTGGGGTTAAGGATGTGTAGCTCCTACTGCACCACTGTTTAAACCTCTGTGGGGTTAAGGATGTATACCTCCGTGTAGCTCCTACTACACAACTGTTTAAATCTCTGTGGGGTTAAGGATGTGTAGCTCCTACTGCACCACTGTTTAAACCTCTATGGGGTTAAGGATGTGTAGCTCCTACTGTACCACTGTTTAAACCTCTGTGGGGTTAAGGATGTGTAGCTCCTACTACACCACTGTTTAAACCTCTGTGGGGTTTAGGATGTGTAGCTCCTACTGCACCACTGTTTAAACCTCTGTGGAGTTAAGGATGTGTAGCTCCTACTGCACCACTGTTTAAACCTCTGTGGAGTTAAGGATGTGTAGCTCCTACTGCACCACTGTTTAAACCTCTGTGGAGTTAAGGATGTGTAGCTCCTACTGCACCACTGTTTAAACCTCTGTGGGGTTAAGGATGTGTAGCTCCTACTGTACCACTGTTTAAACCTCTGTGGGGTTTAGGATGTGTAGCTCCTACTGCACCACTGTTTAAACCTCTGTGGAGTTAAGGATGTGTAGCTCCTACTGCACCACTGGGAAACCCTGCTGTAGGTTAACACTGCATTTAAAAGATGTGTGTGGTGTTGCATCAACATCCAATGAAAACATCCACCAGAGGATATTGAATCAGGTGTTTCTGCTTGGCTGGAGCAAAAGCCTGCACCCACACCGGCCCTCTGTTAGAATACTGGCCAGCCCTGTTCTATAGGAACTGATCTAGTGGTTCTCAGGTGGAGGGAGACCCCTGCAGGTCGTTCTGAGCACTGCAGCTTCTTCAGACACACAAGGACCAATATATCAATTGAACCAAAGACTCACCTAAACCAACACCATAGACATATCCTACAGACCGACAATCCCGGTGTGTTTTCTCAAGCATCACACCAAGAACAGAAAGACACAAAACATGTAAAACGAGATGCACTTCTGAGTTCAGTGTTATTTACAACCCAGCATAAATAGCGTCTTCATGACAACCCACGGTTAGGCATCAGCAGAACAGAAAGCTTAGGCTAGCATAGAATGAATACATATTGAGCTTAACGTGGTCAACATCTTATAGGGTTCTTTTTGTGCTATTCTGTCCAATGTCTGAAATTATATATATATATATATATATATCTCTCTTTTGGAAGTACACAAAACACACAGGTGAAGTAGACATGTTCATTGTTCAGGTATGTGTCAAGATGGCAGAATACTTTCCTGGGATCCAATTCCTACATGATGAGCATTCTGTGTGTGTGTGTGTGTGTGTGTTTTTTTATGAGAAGGTTTGTGTATTCAAAAATGGCTTCAGGGCAATTTCAGCATCTGTAAACCAAAACAGAACCAACAGCTGAAACACACATGCTACCCTTGGTTCTGCTCGGCCCAATAGTCACAAATAAAGGAAATGTATGGTGTCTCTCTCTCTCTCTGTAATAGTCTCTTCAGTAGATCTCTTTGAAATGGAGATAGTGGCTACAAACAGGAGATAATATCTATGTCAATCTGTCTGTGTGGTTCATATGAGTCCAGTCTCTTATATCATGGGGCCGTTTCCCTCCGTCTGTCTAGACTGATTCTGGGAGTTCAGTTCAGAGAGAAGGGTTGTATTTCTACCTCCAGGGTTCCAACCTAGACTCTCACAGCTCAGTCCATAATCAGTCGACACACACAGTTCCTGTTTTTGAACTTTTCAGATGCGTCTCCTCAGTCCATCACCACCAGCCGTTTCCTCTTTTAGAACAGGTTCTGTTCCATCACCACCAGCCGTTTCCTCTTTTAGAACAGGTTCTGTTCCATCACCACCAGCCGTTTCCTCTTTTAGAACAGGTTCTGTTCCATCACCACCAGCCGTTTCCTCTTTTAGAACAGGTTCTGTTCCATCACCACCAGCCGTTTCCTCTTTTAGAACAGGTTCTGTTCCATCACCACCAGCCGTTTCCTCTATTTGAACAGGTTCTGTTCCATCACCACCAGCCATTTCCTCTTTTAGAACAGGTTCTGTTCCATCACCACCAGCCATTTCCTCTTTTAGAACAGGTTCTGTTCCATCACCACCAGCCGTTTCCTCTTTTAGAACAGGTTCTGTTCCATCACCACCAGCCGTTTCCTCTTTTAGAACAGGTTCTGTTCCATCACCACCAGCCGTTTCCTCTTTTAGAACAGGTTCTGTTCCATCACCACCAGCCGTTTCCTCTTTTAGAACAGGTTCTGTTCCATCACCACCAGCCGTTTCCTCTTTTAGAACAGGTTCTGTTCCATCACCACCAGCCGTTTCCTCTTTTAGAACAGGTTCTGTTCCATCACCACCAGCCGTTTCCTCTTTTAGAACAGGTTCTGTTCCATCACCACCAGCCGTTTCCTCTTTTAGAACAGGTTCTGTTCCATCACCACCAGCCGTTTCCTCTTTTAGAACAGGTTCTGTTCCATCACCACCAGCCGTTTCCTCTTTTAGAACAGGTTCTGTTCCATCACCACCAGCCGTTTCCTCTTTTAGAACAGGTTCTGTTCCATCACCACCAGCCGTTTCCTCTTTTAGAACAGGTTCTGTTCCATCACCACCAGCCGTTTCCTCTATTTGAACAGGTTCTGTTCCATCACCACCAGCCGTTTCCTCTTTTAGAACAGGTTCTGTTCCATCACCACCAGCCATTTCCTCTTTTAGAACAGGTTCTGTTCCATCACCACCAGCCATTTCCTCTTTTAGAACAGGTTCTGTTCCATCACCACCAGCCGTTTCCTCTTTTAGAACAGGTTCTGTTCCATCACCACCAGCCGTTTCCTCTTTTAGAACAGGTTCTGTTCCATCACCACCAGCCGTTTCCTCTTTTAGAACAGGTTCTGTTCCATCACCACCAGCCGTTTCCTCTTTTAGAACAGGTTCTGTTCCATCACCACCAGCCGTTTCCTCTATTTGAACAGGTTCTGTTCCATCACCACCAGCCATTTCCTCTTTTAGAACAGGTTCTGTTCCATCACCACCAGCCGTTTCCTCTTTTAGAACAGGTTCTGTTCCATCACCACCAGCCGTTTCCTCTTTTAGAACAGGTTCTGTTCCATCACCACCAGCCGTTTCCTCTTTTAGAACAGGTTCTGTTCCATCACCACCAGCCGTTTCCTCTTTTAGAACAGGTTCTGTTCCATCACCACCAGCCGTTTCCTCTTTTAGAACAGGTTCTGTTCCATCACCACCAGCCATTTCCTCTTTTAGAACAGGTTCTGTTCCAGCATCTGTATCCCTCTTTTGTTCTCTTCTTCCACTGCACTCTGTTCCAGTCCAGAGCATTCCAAAGTGGCCACAAAACACCCAATGGCCTTGCATGTGTCAAATCCCTTGTCCAATATCGTCCCAGAGAACCATTCCTTCATCCAATCCCACCACAAGACGTCAGCCTCCTTAGCCAATAGTCACAGGTCTCCATGGAGTTTTGACCAAAGAGGTGATGCAATGTATGAAGGCATGTATCTAAGTCTTTAGAGTTACTTATTCACCTGTCCAAACCTGCTATATGTTTCTACTGTAGCTTCCTGTTGGCTTGTCGAGTGTGTTTATATCGTGTGGTTGGGTTGTATTCAAGGGTTCATGGTGAATAACAGCTTCAGTTGTAGTGTGTGTCGTTGTTTCTCCTTCAGTCAGTCCAGAAGTTGTTCATTTGTAGTTTGATGGTGTGTAGTGGTTGTTGATCTGTAGTTGCTGTTATTGGTATGTAGAAGTTGTAGTTGGTTGGTTTGTAGTTGGTGTAGTAGTGTTTGTGTGAGGACAGGTAGTGGTGTCAGTTCCGGGCCGAGCCAGGCCAGAGGGATGGATGGAGGAGAGCATGTTTAGGAGGTGATGATCTCTCCTCCTACGTGCCTCCATCCCTTCTGTGTCTCAACAGCTGGAAGATATTCTGAAACAGAAACACGGCTCAGGAAACCACAACATGCGCAGGCTGGCAATCGCATACACACACACTCTCACAACACACACACTCACACTCACACGCCCAGGCAGGCAAAGCCTTACCTTGCTACACATACCATCTTTACTGCAGTTCCTATTGTCCTTATCCACAGCCTCCTCTTCCACCTGGAGACACACAATATTCCACAACATTCTCATCAAACAATACCATTGGACAACATTCCCAGAATATTAGCCAGTGAAATGTGCACCATAAGACTGCTGGTTAGCCAGTAGACAGTACATGGCACCATAAGACTGCTGGTTAGCCAGTAGACAGTACATGGCACCATAAGACTGCTGGTTAGCCAGTAGACAGTACATGGCAGCATAAGACTGCTGGTTAGCCAGTAGACAGTACATGGCAGCATAAGACTGCTGGTTAGCCAGTAGACAGTACATGGCAGCATAAGACTGCTGGTTAGCCAGTAGACAGTACATGGCACCATAAGACTGCTGGTTAGCCAGTAGACAGTACATGGCACCATAAGACTGCTGGTTAGCCAGTAGACAGTACATGGCACCATAAGACTGCTGGTTAGCCAGTAGACAGTACATGGCACCATAAGACTGCTGGTTAGCCAGTAGACAGTACATGGCACCATAAGACTGCTGGTTAGCCAGTAGACAGTACATGGCAGCATAAGACTGCTGGTTAGCCAGTAGACAGTACATGGCACCATAAGACTGCTGGTTAGCCAGTAGACAGTACATGGCACCATAAGACTGCTGGTTAGCCAGTAGACAGTACATGGCAGCATAAGACTGCTGGTTAGCCAGTAGACAGTACATGGCACCATAAGACTGCTGGTTAGCCAGTAGACAGTACATGGCACCATACGACTGCTGGTTAGCCAGTAGACAGTACATGGCACCATACGACTGCTGGTTAGCCAGTAGACAGTACATGGCAGCATAAGACTGCTGGTTAGCCAGTAGACAGTACATGGCACCATAAGACTGCTGGTTAGCCAGTAGACAGTACATGGCAGCATAAGACTGCTGGTTAGCCAGTAGACAGTACATGGCAGCATAAGACTGCTGGTTAGCCAGTAGACAGTACATGGCACCATAAGACTGCTGGTTAGCCAGTAGACAGTACATGGCAGCATAAGACTGCTGGTTAGCCAGTAGACAGTACATGGCACCATAAGACTGCTGGTTAGCCAGTAGACAGTACATGGCAGCATAAGACTGCTGGTTAGCCAGTAGACAGTACATGGCAGCATAAGACTGCTGGTTAGCCAGTAGACAGTACATGGCAGCATAAGACTGCTGGTTAGCCAGTAGACAGTACATGGCACCATAAGACTGCTGGTTAGCCAGTAGACAGTACATGGCAGCATAAGACTGCTGGTTAGCCAGTAGACAGTACATGGCAGCATAAGACTGCTGGTTAGCCAGTAGACAGTACATGGCAGCATAAGACTGCTGGTTAGCCAGTAGACAGTACATGGCAGCATAAGACTGCTGGTTAGCCAGTAGACAGTACATGGCAGCATAAGACTGCTGGTTAGCCAGTAGACAGTACATGGCAGCATAAGACTGCTGGTTAGCCAGTAGACAGTACATGGCAACATAAGACTGCTGGTTAGCCAGTAGACAGTACATGGCAGCATAAGACTGCTGGTTAGCCAGTAGACAGTACATGGCAGCATAAGACTGCTGGTTAGCCAGTAGACAGTACATGGCAGCATAAGACTGCTGGTTAGCCAGTAGACAGTACATGGCACCATAAGACTGCTGGTTAGCCAGTAGACAGTACATGGCAACATAAGACTGCTAGTTAGCCAGTAGACAGTACATGGCAGCATAAGACTGCTGGTTAGCCAGTAGACAGTACATGGCAACATAAGACTGCTGGTTAGCCAGTAGACAGTACATGGCAGCATAAGACTGCTGGTCAGCCAGTAGACAGTACATGGCACCATAAGACTGCTGGTTAGCCAGTAGACAGTACATGGCAACATAAGACTGCTGGTTAGCCAGTAGACAGTACATGGCAGCATAAGACTGCTGGTTAGCCAGTAGACAGTACATGGCACCATAAGACTGCTGGTTAGCCAGTAGACAGTACATGGCAACATAAGACTGCTGGTTAGCCAGTAGACAGTACATGGCAGCATAAGACTGCTGGTTAGCCAGTAGACAGTACATGGCAACATAAGACTGCTGGTTAGCCAGTAGACAGTACATGGCAGCATAAGACTGCTGGTTAGCCAGTAGACAGTACATGGCAACATAAGACTGCTGGTTAGCCAGTAGACAGTACATGGCAGCATAAGACTGCTGGTTAGCCAGTAGACAGTACATGGCAGCATAAGACTGCTGGTTAGCCAGTAGACAGTACATGGCAGCATAAGACTGCTGGTTAGCCAGTAGACAGTACATGGCAGCATAAGACTGCTGGTTAGCCAGTAGACAGTACATGGCAGCATAAGACTGCTGGTTAGCCAGTAGACCAGGGGTGTCAAACTCATTTTGCATCGTGGGCCACATACGGCCTAGGGAGATGTCAAGTGGGCCGGACCATTAAAATTATACCATACTCTGCTATAAATAACCAAAATATCATGTCTTTCCTTTGTTTTGGTGTAAAGAAGCACAAGAACATTAGGAAAATATTGAAATTTAATGAACTATCCTTTTACAAAACATTTCATGAAACACCTCATATTTCCTTAGACAAATGTGCAATTTACTTTTATTATTCACAAATATGCATTGCAACTGATCCCACTGATTGTACAAAGGCACAAAACTTTAATTGGTACTGAAAAATATAGTAATGCACTTTAAGATTAAATGAGACTTTTAAAGAAAGGAATTTTTAAACCACTTACACATACGCATATAAAATCTAAATGTAATCCCTGCGTACACCTTACAAACTAAGGAGAGTGATTTTAAATGTGTAATGAAGAAAGTGTTCGCCTGTCCTGTAAATCTGTAAACTTCATACATGAAACATACATACACATACAATACATACTGAAAATTTATGGAGTTGTATGAACAGTAGAATTCCATCACACAACTTTTGTTTTGAAGCTGCTGACTAACATTAAAGTGCACATTTTTTAAATCACCACAGTAAGGATTCATCTTCACAGAGCTGTATTCTTTCAATGCAAACAGTATCTAAGGCAGCATTTTAAAGGTGTTAGTCTAGTCTGGACTTGTATTTGTTCCTGAAACTTGGCATCTTTTGGCCTGTACAAGTGCATCAACACCAGGTGTCATGTCCTGACTAGCTGTCACTTTCAGAATGTCATTTAAGTGCTTGTTTGTGAGCCTTGAACGCATTTTTGTTTTATTGATATTCATCACTGAGAAAATTTGTTCACAAAGGTAGGTTGTCCCAAACATGCACAAAATTTTAGCAGCCAGGGCTGTTAATTTGGGGTACCCTGGTAGTAGATACTGATAAAATCTGTCCAGACCTACAGAGGCAAATTTGCCCTTCAAATCTGCATCACACTGCAAATCAATTATCTCTAGCTGAATTTCGACCGGCAGATCAGAAGCTTTAACTGTGAAAGGTGAGCGAAAAACTGAAAATTTGGAAAACGACATTTTGGCTAATGAGGGTGTAGCGGAGAGGTAGAGACCAAGGTATTAACAACGTCGTAACAAGCAGCAGATGGCGCATTGATACCGTCTGCTGTTTTCAGTCTGTCTCAGTGATGCGGCTTGTCTTCTACTCTGATGGAAAGAGTGCGCCCCTTAGCGGATAATCCATGAATTGCAGCGAATTAAAAATATTAATTCCATGTCTTTTATGCATTTTTTCCACTTTCAAATTATCCTGCGGGCCTGATCAAACCTCCTTGGGGGCCGGTTTCGGCCCGCGGGCCGTATGTTTGACACCCCTGCAGTAGACAGTACATGGCAGCATAAGACTGCTGGTTAGCCAGTAGACAGTACATGGCAGCATAAGACTGCTGGTTAGCCAGTAGACAGTACATGGCAGCATAAGACTGCTGGTTAGCCAGTAGACAGTACATGGCAACATAAGACTGCTGGTTAGCCAGTAGACACTACATGGCAACATAAGACTGCTGGTTAGCCAGTAGACATTACATGGCAGCATAAGACTGCTGGTTAGCCAGTAGACAGTACATGGCAACATAAGACTGCTGGTTAGCCAGTAGACACTACATGGCAGCATAAGACTGCTGGTTAGCCAGTAGACACTACATGGCAGCATAAGACTGCTGGTTAGCCAGTAGACAGTCCATGGCACCATAAGACTGCTGGTTAGCCAGTAGACACTACATGGCAGCATAAGACTGCTGGTTAGCCAGTAGACAGTCCATGGCAGCATAAGACTGCTGGTTAGCCAGTAGACAGTACATGGCAGCATAAGACTGCTGGTTAGCCAGTAGACAGTCCATGGCAGCATAAGACTGCTGGTTAGCCAGTAGACAGTCCATGGCACCATAAGACTGCTGGTTAGCCAGTAGACAGTACATGGCAGCATAAGACTGCTGGTTAGCCAGTAGACAGTCCATGGCAGCATAAGACTGCTGGTTAGCCAGTAGACAGTACATGGCAGCATAAGACTGCTGGTTAGCCAGTAGACAGTCCATGGCAGCATAAGACTGCTGGTTAGCCAGTAGACAGTCCATGGCAGCATAAGACTGCTGGTTAGCCAGTAGACAGTCCATGGCAGCATAAGACTGCTGGTTAGCCAGTAGACACTACATGGCAGCATAAGACTGCTGGTTAGCCAGTAGACAGTACATGGTAGCATAAGACTGCTGGTTAGCCAGTAGACACTACATGGCAGCATAAGACTGCTGGTTAGCCAGTAGACACTACATGGCAGCATAAGACTGCTGGTTAGCCAGTAGACAGTACATGGCAGCATCAGACTGCTGGTTAGCCAGTAGACAGTCCATGGCAGCATAAGACTGCTGGTTAGCCAGTAGACACTACATGGCAGCATAAGACTGCTGGTTAGCCAGTAGACACTACATGGCAGCATAAGACTGCTGGTTAGCCAGTAGACACTACATGGCAGCATAAGACTGCTGGTTAGCCAGTAGACAGTCCATGGCACCATAAGACTGCTGGTTAGCCAGTAGACACTACATGGCAGCATAAGACTGCTGGTTAGCCAGTAGACACTACATGGCAGCATAAGACTGCTGGTTAGCCAGTAGACACTACATGGCAGCATAAGACTGCTGGTTAGCCAGTAGACAGTCCATGGCAGCATAAGACTGCTGGTTAGCCAGTAGACACTACATGGCAGCATAAGACTGCTGGTTAGCCAGTAGACACTACATGGCAGCATAAGACTGCTGGTTAGCCAGTAGACAGTCCATGGCAGCATAAGACTGCTGGTTAGCCAGTAGACACTACATGGCAGCATAAGACTGCTGGTTAGCCAGTAGACACTACATGGCAGCATAAGACTGCTGGTTAGCCAGTAGACACTACATGGCAGCATAAGACTGCTGGTTAGCCAGTAGACAGTCCATGGCAGCATAAGACTGCTGGTTAGCCAGTAGACACTACATGGCAGCATAAGACTGCTGGTTAGCCAGTAGACACTACATGGCAGCATAAGACTGCTGGTTAGCCAGTAGACACTACATGGTAGCATAAGACTGCTGGTTAGCCAGTAGACAGTACATGGCAGCATAAGACTGCTGGTTAGCCAGTAGACAGTACATGGCAGCATAAGACTCCTGGTTAGCCAGTAGACAGTACATGGCAGCATAAGACTGCTGGTTAGCCAGTAGACACTACATGGCAGCATAAGACTGCTGGTTAGCCAGTAGACACTACATGGCAGCATAAGACTGCTGGTTAGCCAGTAGACACTACATGGCAGCATAAGACTGCTGGTTAGCCAGTAGACACTACATGGCAGCATAAGACTGCTGGTTAGCCAGTAGACACTACATGGCAGCATAAGACTGCTGGTTAGCCAGTAGACACTACATGGCAGCATAAGACTGCTGGTTAGGGTTAGACAGTACACAACCCTGTTCTCACCTCTTTCCTCCACTTGAGTTCACAGAAGACTCTCTCAACGCACTCATGCAGGTAGTTGAACTGGGCACAGGACACAGCACAACAAAGGGTTAACTCTCTGCACATTGATACATCATGTTCAGACATTCGTTGGGACTCTCAAAGGGTGTGTGTACTGCGAGTGTGTGTGAGACTCACGTAGGGAGTGAAGATCTTGACCCAGCGAGGTTTCTTCTCTCCCCTGGCGTACTCGAAGCAGAAGGCCATGCCCTCCTCATCAGTGTCCCATCGCTGCATCTCCACCCACTCAAACACGATCACCTGGTTCTGTTATAGAGAGAGACAGGGTCAACACACACACACACACACACACACACACACACACACACACACAAGTTCTCCGTACCTCTAGCGTTCCCTCCTCTGTGCAGGCGTGCAGTTTAAAGTGGTGTATGCTGATGGCTGTGACGACGTGGCCTTTGCGTCGGGAGTCACAGGAGCAGTGTGGGAAGATGATCACATTGTAGCCTTCACAGCCCCGTAACATACTGAGATACTGGGGAAAGAGAACATTTAGGGGGTCAGACAACTGCTTCTAGAAACCATCCCATGTTCCATGTCTATTTGTCATATATGCCATGTATATACCAAGTCTTACTCTACATGCACTAGTTTATTCCCATCTATTACAACCTTACCCGTAACCAGAATGGAAGACCAGTCATGTACTCCCTGACGAAGGCCATGCAGTCGAAACGCGCCAGAGTCTTTCAACTTTATTTCCATTGAACATGCCTTTCAAAGGGCATTTTAATTCATTATCTGAAGAGGGCCTTGGTCCTCCTTTCTTTTTGACAGTCATGTACTGTACTTGTAGTTGTGACAGTAACAACTGTTGTAGCATGGCCATCTAGTGACTAGAAGAGAGGGAGAGACACTAACCATGGCCATCTAGTGACTAGAAGAGAGAGAGAGAGAGACACTAACCATGGCCATCTAGTGACTAGAAGAGAGAGAGAGAGACACTAACCATGGCCATCTAGTGACTAGAAGAGAGAGAGAGAGACACTAACCATGGCCATCTAGTGACTAGAAGAGAGAGAGACACTAAGCATGGCCATCAAGTGACTAGCAGAGAGGGAGAGAGACACTAACCATGGCCATCTAGTGACTAGAAGAGAGAGAGAGAGACACTAACCATGGCCATCTAGTGACTAGCAGAGAGGAAGAGAGAAACACTAAGCATGGCCATCAAGTGACTAGCAGAGAGGGAGAGAGACACTAACCATGGCCATCTAGTGACTAGAAGAGAGAGAGAGAGACACTAACCATGGCCATCTAGTGACTAGCAGAGAGGAAGAGAGAAACACTAACCATGGCCATCTAGTGACTAGCAGAGAGAGAGAGAGAGAGACACTAACCATGGCCATCTAGTGACTAGCAGAGAGAGAGAGAGAGAGAGAGACTAACCATGGCCATCTAGTGACTAGCAGAGAGGGAGAGACACTAACCATGGCCATCTAGTGACTAGCAGAGGGAGAGAGACACTAACCATGGCCATCTAGTGACTAGCAGAGAGGGAGAGAGACACTAACCATGGCCATCTAGTGACTAGCAGAGAGGGAGAGAGAAACTAACCATGGCCATCTAGTGACTAGAAGAGCGGGAGAGAGAATTTAACCATGGCCATCTAGTGACTAGAAGAGAGGGAGAGAGACACTAACCATGGCCATCTAGTGACTAGCAGAGAGAGAGAGAGAGAGACACTAACCATGGCCATCTAATGACTAGGAGAGAGAGAGAGACACTAACCATAGCCATCTAGTGACAAGCAGAGAGGGAGAGAGACACTAACCATGGCCATCTAGTGACTAGCAGAGAGGGAGAGACACACTAACCTTGGCCATCTAGTGCCTAGCAGAGGGAGAGACACTAACCATGGTCATCTAGTGATTAGCAGAGAGGGAGAGAGACACTAACCATGGCCATCTAGTGACTAGAAGAGAGAGAGAGAGAGAGAGAGAGAGAGAGAGAGAGAGAGAGAGAGAGAGAGAGAGAGAGCGAGAGCGAGAGACACTAACCATGGCCATCTAGTGACTAGCAGAGAGGGAGAGACACTAACCATGGCCATATAGTGACTAGCAGAGGGAGAGAGACACTAACCATGGCCATCTAGTGACTAGCAGAGAGGGAGAGAGACACTAACCATGGCCATCTAGTGACTAGCAGAGAGGGAGAGAGAGACACTAACCATGGCCATCTAGTGACTAGAAGAGAGAGAGACACTAACCATGGCCATCTAGTGACTAGAAGAGAGAGAGAGAGACACTAACCATGGCCATCTAGTGACTAGAAGAGAGAGAGAGACACTAACCATGGCCATCTAGTGACTAGAAGAGAGAGAGAGAGACACTAACCATGGCCATCTAGTGACTAGAAGAGAGAGAGAGAGACACTAACCATGGCCATCTAGTGACTAGAAGAGAGAGAGAGAGACACTAACCATGGCCATCTAGTGACTAGAAGAGAGAGAGAGAGACACTAACCATGGCCATCTAGTGACTAGAAGAGAGAGAGAGACACTAACCATGGCCATCTAGTGACTAGAAGAGAGAGAGAGAGACACTAACCATGGCCATCTAGTGACTAGCAGAGAGAGAGAGACACTAACCATGGCCATCTTCTTCTGTTCTGCTAATTTATGTAGCTGGTAGGACTTCTCCTCCGCCTTGATAAATCCCCTTTTCACATCATCCACCGCCTGAGAGAGGTGGGGGAGAGAGACAGAGTTATAATGGACAAACCAACTGCTCTCCCTTATACACACACAATGCACACTCCCCTGACACACACACACACAATGCACACTCCCCTGACACACACACAAAATGCACACTCCCCTGACACACACACACACAATACACACTCCCCTGACACACACACACAATGCACACTCCCCTGACACACACACACAATACACACTCCCCTGACACACACACACAATGCACACTCCCCTGACACACACACACCTGGTGGAAGCAGTAGCTGACGGCCAGTTGGTTGTCATTGAGCAGGATCTCCTCCTCGGTGGTGAAGAGCCACTTGCGCAGGGTGAGGCAGGTCCCAGGGACAGCAGACGTGTAGTTCTGAACATACAGCTTGTGGGGGAACTCATTAGGAGCCAGTTTACGCACTGACCGAGAGAGAGAGAGAGACAGAGAGCGAGCGACAGGGTTAGGTCGGTGGGAGAGAGAGACAGAGAGACAGAGCGACAGGGTTAGGTCGGTGGGAGAGAGAGACAGAGAGCGACAGGGTTAGGTCGGTGGGAGAGAGAGACAGAGAGCGACAGGGTTAGGTCGGTGGGAGAGAGAGACAGAGAGCGACAGGGTTAGGTCGGTGGGAGAGAGAGACAGAGAGCGACAGGGTTAGGTCGGTGGGAGAGAGACAGAGAGCGACAGGGTTAGGTCGGTGTGAGAGAGAGAGAGACAGAGCGACAGGGTTAGGTCGGTGGGAGAGAGAGACAGAGAGCGAGCGACAGGGTTAGGTCGGTGGGAGAGAGAGACAGAGAGCGACAGGGTTAGGTCGGTGGGAGAGAGAGACAGAGAGCCACAGGGTTAGGTCGGTGAGAGAGAGAGACAGAGAGCGACAGGGTTAGGTCAGTGGGAGAGAGAGACAGAGAGAGAGCGACAGGGTTAGGTCGGTGGGAGAGAGAGACAGAGAGCGAGCGACAGGGTTAGGTCGGTGAGAGAGAGAGAGATAGAGAGTGAGCGACAGGGTTAGGTCGGTGGGAGAGAGAAAGACATAGCGACAGGGTTAGGTCGGTGGGAGAGAGAGACAGAGAGCGACAGGGTTAGGTCGGTGGGAGAGAGAGACAGAGAGCGACAGGGTTAGGTCGGTGGGAGAGAGAGACAGAGAGCGACAGGGTTAGGTCGGTGGGAGAGAGAGACAGAGAGCGACAGGGTTAGGTCGGTGGGAGAGAGAGACAGAGAGCGACAGGGTTAGGTCGGTGGGAGAGAGAGACAGAGAGCGACAGGGTTAGGTCGGTGGGAGAGAGAGATAGAGAGCGACAGGGTTAGGTCGGTGGGAGAGAGAGATAGAGAGCGACAGGGTTAGGTCGGTGGGAGAGAGAGACAGAGAGCGACAGGGTTAGGTCGATGGGAGAGAGACAGAGCGACAGTGTTAGGTTGGTGGGAGAGAGACAGACAGAGAGAGAGACACAGAGAGAGACAGAGAGAGAGTGACAGGGTTAGGTCGGTGGGAGAGAGACAGAGAGACAGTGTTAGGTTGGTGGGAGAGAGACAGACAGAGAGAGAGACACAGAGAGAGACAGAGAGAGAGTGACAGGGTTAGGTCGGTGGGAGAGAGACAGAGAGCGACAGGGTTAGGTCGGTGGGAGAGAGACAGAGAGCGACAGGGTTAGGTCGGTGGGAGAGAGAGACAGAGAGCGACAGGGTTAGGTCGGTGGGAGAGAGAGACAGAGAGCGACAGGGTTAGGTCGGTGGGAGAGAGAGACAGAGAGCGACAGGCTTAGGTCGGTGGGAGAGAGAGACAGAGAGCGACAGGGTTAGGTCGGTGGGAGAGAGAGACAGAGAGCGACAGGGTTAGGTCGGTGGGAGAGAGAGACAGAGAGCGACAGGGTTAGGTCGGTGGGAGAGAGACAGGGTTAGGTCGGTGGGAGAGAGAGACAGAGAGCGACAGGGTTAGGTCGGTGGGAGAGAGAGACAGAGAGCGACAGGGTTAGGTCGGTGGGAGAGAGAGACAGAGAGCGACAGGGTTAGGTCGCTGGGAGAGAGAGACAGAGAGCGATAGGGTTAGGTCGGTGGGAGAGAGACAGGGTTAGGTCAGTGGGAGAGAGACAGAAAGCGACAGGGTTAGGTCGGTGGGAGAGAGTGACAGAGAGCGACAGGGTTAGGTCGGTGGGAGAGAAAGACAGAGAGCGACAGGCTTAGGTCGGTGGGAGAGAGAGACAGAGAGCGACAGGGTTAGGTCGGTGGGAGAGAGCGACAGGGTTAGGTCGGTGGGAGAGAGCGACAGGGTTATGTCGGTGGGAGAGAGACAGGGTTAGGTCGGTGGGAGAGAGACAGGGTTAGGTCGGTGGGAGAGAGACAGGGTTAGGTCGGTGGGAGAGAGACAGGGTTAGGTCGGTGGGAGAGAGACAGGGTTAGGTCGGTGGGAGAGAGACAGGGTTAGGTCGGTGGGAGAGAGAGACAGAGAGCGACAGGGTTAGGTCGGTGGGAGAGAGAGACAGAGAGCGACAGGGTTAGGTCGGTGGGAGAGAGAGACAGAGAGCGACAGGGTTAGGTCGGTGGGAGAGAGAGACAGAGAGCGACAGGGTTAGGTCGGTGGGAGAGAGAGACAGAGAGCGACAGGGTTAGGTCGGTGGGAGAGAGAGACAGAGAGCGACAGGGTTAGGTCGGTGGGAGAGAGACAGGGTTAGGTCGGTGGGAGAGAGAGACAGAGAGCTACAGGGTTAGGTCGGTGGGAGAGAGAGACAGAGAGCTACAGGGTTAGGTCGGTGGGAGAGAGACAGAGAGCGACAGGGTTAGGTCGGTGGCAGAGAGAGACAGAGAGACAGGGTTAGGTCGGTGGGAGAGAGACAGAGAGCGACAGGGTTAGGTCGGTGGGAGAGAGCGACAGGGTTAGGTCGGTGGGAGAGAGCGACAGGGTTAGGTCGGTGGGAGAGAGACAGGGTTAGGTCGGTGGGAGAGAGACAGGGTTAGGTCGGTGGGAGAGAGACAGGGTTAGGTCGGTGGGAGAGAGACAGGGTTAGGTCGGTGGGAGAGAGACAGGGTTAGGTCGGTGGGAGAGAGACAGGGTTAGGTCGGTGGGAGAGAGACAGGGTTAGGTCGGTGGGAGAGAGAGACAGAGAGCGACAGGGTTAGGTCGGTGGGAGAGAGAGACAGAGAGCGACAGGGTTAGGTCGGTGGGAGAGAGAGACAGAGAGCGACAGGGTTAGGTCGGTGGGAGAGAGAGACAGAGAGCGACAGGGTTAGGTCGGTGGGAGAGAGAGACAGAGAGCGACAGGGTTAGGTCGGTGGGAGAGAGAGACAGAGAGCGACAGGGTTAGGTCGGTGGGAGAGAGACAGGGTTAGGTCGGTGGGAGAGAGAGACAGAGAGCTACAGGGTTAGGTCGGTGGGAGAGAGAGACAGAGAGCTACAGGGTTAGGTCGGTGGGAGAGAGACAGAGAGCGACAGGGTTAGGTCGGTGGCAGAGAGAGACAGAGAGACAGGGTTAGGTCGGTGGGAGAGAGAGACAGAGAGCGACAGGGTTAGGTCCGTGGGAGAGAGAGACAGAGAGCGACATGGTTAGGTCGGTGGGAGAGAGACAGGGTTAGGTCGGTGGGAGAGAGAGACAGAGAGCGACAGGGTTAGGTCGGTGGGAGAGAGAGACAGAGAGCGACAGGGTTAGGTCGGTGGGAGAGAGAGACAGAGAGCGACAGGGTTAGGTCGCTGGGAGAGAGAGACAGAGAGCGATAGGGTTAGGTCGGTGGGAGAGAGACAGGGTTAGGTCAGTGGGAGAGAGACAGAAAGCGACAGGGTTAGGTCGGTGGGAGAGAAAGACAGAGAGCGACAGGCTTAGGTCGGTGGGAGAGAGAGACAGAGAGCGACAGGGTTAGGTCGGTGGGAGAGAGCGACAGGGTTAGGTCGGTGGGAGAGAGCGACAGGGTTAGGTCGGTGGGAGAGAGACAGGGTTAGGTCGGTGGGAGAGAGACAGGGTTAGGTCGGTGGGAGAGAGACAGGGTTAGGTCGGTGGGAGAGAGACAGGGTTAGGTCGGTGGGAGAGAGACAGGGTTAGGTCGGTGGGAGAGCGACAGGGTTAGGTCGGTGGGAGAGAGAGACAGAGAGCGACAGGGTTAGGTCGGTGGGAGAGAGAGACAGAGAGCGACAGGGTTAGGTCGGTGGGAGAGAGAGACAGAGAGCGACAGGGTTAGGTCGGTGGGAGAGAGAGACAGAGAGCGACAGGGTTAGGTCGGTGGGAGAGAGAGACAGAGAGCGACAGGGTTAGGTCGGTGGGAGAGAGAGACAGAGAGCGACAGGGTTAGGTCGGTGGGAGAGAGACAGGGTTAGGTCGGTGGGAGAGAGAGACAGAGAGCTACAGGGTTAGGTCGGTGGGAGAGAGAGACAGAGAGCTACAGGGTTAGGTCGGTGGGAGAGAGACAGAGAGCGACAGGGTTAGGTCGGTGGCAGAGAGAGACAGAGAGACAGGGTTAGGTCGGTGGGAGAGAGAGACAGAGAGCGACAGGGTTAGGTCCGTGGGAGAGAGAGACAGAGAGCGACAGGGTTAGGTCGGTGGGAGAGAGAGACAGAGAGCGAGACACAGAGAGAGACAGAGAGAGAGTGACAGGGTTAGGTCGGTGGGAGAGAGACAGAGAGCGACAGGGTTAGGTCGGTGGGAGAGAGACAGAGAGCGACAGGATTAGGTCGGTGGGAGAGAGAGACAGAGAGCGACAGGCTTAGGTCGGTGGGAGAGAGAGACAGAGAGCGACAGGGTTAGATCGGTGGGAGAGAGAGACAGAGAGCGACAGGGTTAGGTCGGTGGGAGAGAGAGACAGAGAGCGACAGGGTTAGGTCGGTGGGAGAGAGAGACAGAGAGCGACAGGGTTAGGTCGGTGGGAGAGAGACAGGGTTAGGTCGGTGGGAGAGAGACAGGGTTAGGTCGGTGGGAGAGAGAGACAGAGAGCGACAGGGTTAGGTCGGTGGGAGAGAGAGAAAGAGAGCGACAGGGTTAGGTCGGTGGGAGAGAGACATACAGAGAGAGAGACACAGAGAGAGACAGAGAGAGAGTGACAGGGTTAGGTCGGTGGGAGAGAGACAGAGAGCGACAGGGTTAGGTCGGTGGGAGAGAGACAGAGAGCGACAGGGTTAGGTCGGTGGGAGAGAGAGACAGAGAGCGACAGGCTTAGGTCGGTGGGAGAGAGAGACAGAGAGCGACAGGGTTAGGTCGGTGGGAGAGAGAGACAGAGAGCGACAGGGTTAGGTCGGTGGGAGAGAGAGACAGAGAGCGACAGGGTTAGATCGGTGGGAGAGAGAGACAGAGAGCGACAGGGTTAGGTCGGTGGGAGAGAGAGACAGAGAGCGACAGGGTTAGGTCGGTGGGAGAGAGAGACAGAGAGCGACAGGGTTAGGTCGGTGGGAGAGAGAGATAGAGAGCGACAGGGTTAGGTCGGTGGGAGAGAGAGACAGAGAGCGACAGGGTTAGGTCGATGGGAGAAAGACAGAGCGACAGTGTTAGGTTGGTGGGAGAGAGACAGACAGAGAGAGAGACACAGAGAGAGACAGAGAGAGAGTGACAGGGTTAGGTCGGTGGGAGAGAGACAGAGAGACAGTGTTAGGTTGGTGGGAGAGAGACAGACAGAGAGAGAGACACAGAGAGAGACAGAGAGAGAGTGACAGGGTTAGGTCGGTGGGAGAGAGACAGACAGAGAGAGAGACACAGAGAGAGACAGACAGAGAGCGACAGGGTTAGGTCGGTGGGAGAGAGACAGAGAGCGACAGGGTTAGGTCGGTGGGAGAGAGAGACAGAGAGCGACAGGGTTAGGTCGGTGGGAGAGAGAGACAGAGAGCGACAGGGTTAGGTCGGTGGGAGAGAGAGACAGAGAGCGACAGGCTTAGGTCGGTGGGAGAGAGAGACAGAGAGCGACAGGGTTAGGTCGGTGGGAGAGAGAGACAGAGAGCGACAGGGTTAGGTCGGTGGGAGAGAGACAGAGAGCGACAGGGTTAGGTCGGTGGGAGAGAGACAGGGTTAGGTCGGTGGGAGAGAGAGACAGAGAGCGACAGGGTTAGGTCGGTGGGAGAGAGAGACAGAGAGCGACAGGGTTAGGTCGGTGGGAGAGAGAGACAGAGAGCGACAGGGTTAGGTCGCTGGGAGAGAGAGACAGAGAGCGATAGGGTTAGGTCGGTGGGAGAGAGACAGGGTTAGGTCAGTGGGAGAGAGACAGAAAGCGAAAGGGTTAGGTCGGTGGGAGAGAGTGACAGAGAGCGACAGGGTTAGGTCGGTGGGAGAGAAAGACAGAGAGCGACAGGCTTAGGTCGGTGGGAGAGAGAGACAGAGAGCGACAGGGTTAGGTCGGTGGGAGAGAGCGACAGGGTTAGGTCGGTGGGAGAGAGCGACAGGGTTAGGTCGGTGGGAGAGAGACAGGGTTAGGTCGGTGGGAGAGAGACAGGGTTAGGTCGGTGGGAGAGAGACAGGGTTAGGTCGGTGGGAGAGAGACAGGGTTAGGTCGGTGGGAGAGAGACAGGGTTAGGTCGGTGGGAGAGAGAGACAGAGAGCGACAGGGTTAGGTCGGTGGGAGAGAGAGACAGAGAGCGACAGGGTTAGGTCGGTGGGAGAGAGAGACAGAGAGCGACAGGGTTAGGTCGGTGGGAGAGAGAGACAGAGAGCGACAGGGTTAGGTCGGTGGGAGAGAGAGACAGAGAGCGACAGGGTTAGGTCGGTGGGAGAGAGAGACAGAGAGCGACAGGGTTAGGTCGGTGGGAGAGAGACAGGGTTAGGTCGGTGGGAGAGAGAGACAGAGAGCTACAGGGTTAGGTCGGTGGGAGAGAGAGACAGAGAGCTACAGGGTTAGGTCGGTGGGAGAGAGACAGAGAGCGACAGGGTTAGGTCGGTGGCAGAGAGAGACAGAGAGACAGGGTTAGGTCGGTGGGAGAGAGAGACAGAGAGCGACAGGGTTAGGTCCGTGGGAGAGAGAGACAGAGAGCGACAGGGTTAGGTCGGTGGGAGAGAGACAGGGTTAGGTCGGTGGGAGAGAGAGACAGAGAGCGACAGGGTTAGGTCGGTGGGAGAGAGAGACAGAGAGCGACAGGGTTAGGTCGGTGGGAGAGAGAGACAGAGAGCGACAGGGTTAGGTCGGTGGGAGAGAGACAGGGTTAGGTCGGTGGGAGAGAGAGACAGAGAGCGACAGGGTTAGGTCGGTGGGAGAGAGAGACAGAGAGCGACAGGGTTAGGTCGGTGGGAGAGAGAGACAGAGAGCGACAGGGTTAGGTCGCTGGGAGAGAGAGACAGAGAGCGATAGGGTTAGGTCGGTGGGAGAGAGACAGGGTTAGGTCAGTGGGAGAGAGACAGAAAGCGACAGGGTTAGGTCGGTGGGAGAGAGTGACAGAGAGCGACAGGGTTAGGTCGGTGGGAGAGAAAGACAGAGAGCGACAGGCTTAGGTCGGTGGGAGAGAGAGACAGAGAGCGACAGGGTTAGGTCGGTGGGAGAGAGCGACAGGGTTAGGTCGGTGGGAGAGAGCGACAGGGTTAGGTCGGTGGGAGAGAGACAGGGTTAGGTCGGTGGGAGAGAGACAGGGTTAGGTCGGTGGGAGAGAGACAGGGTTAGGTCGGTGGGAGAGAGACAGGGTTAGGTCGGTGGGAGAGAGACAGGGTTAGGTCGGTGGGAGAGAGAGACAGAGAGCGACAGGGTTAGGTCGGTGGGAGAGAGAGACAGAGAGCGACAGGGTTAGGTCGGTGGGAGAGAGAGACAGAGAGCGACAGGGTTAGGTCGGTGGGAGAGAGAGACAGAGAGCGACAGGGTTAGGTCGGTGGGAGAGAGAGACAGAGAGCGACAGGGTTAGGTCGGTGGGAGAGAGAGACAGAGAGCGACAGGGTTAGGTCGGTGGGAGAGAGACAGGGTTAGGTCGGTGGGAGAGAGAGACAGAGAGCTACAGGGTTAGGTCGGTGGGAGAGAGAGACAGAGAGCTACAGGGTTAGGTCGGTGGGAGAGAGACAGAGAGCGACAGGGTTAGGTCGGTGGCAGAGAGAGACAGAGAGACAGGGTTAGGTCGGTGGGAGAGAGAGACAGAGAGCGACAGGGTTAGGTCCGTGGGAGAGAGAGACAGAGAGCGACAGGGTTAGGTCGGTGGGAGAGAGACAGGGTTAGGTCGGTGGGAGAGAGAGACAGAGAGCGACAGGGTTAGGTCGCTGGGAGAGAGAGACAGAGAGCGATAGGGTTAGGTCGGTGGGAGAGAGACAGGGTTAGGTCAGTGGGAGAGAGACAGAAAGCGACAGGGTTAGGTCGGTGGGAGAGAGTGACAGAGAGCGACAGGGTTAGGTCGGTGGGAGAGAAAGACAGAGAGCGACAGGCTTAGGTCGGTGGGAGAGAGAGACAGAGAGCGACAGGGTTAGGTCGGTGGGAGAGAGCGACAGGGTTAGGTCGGTGGGAGAGAGCGACAGGGTTAGGTCGGTGGGAGAGAGACAGGGTTAGGTCGGTGGGAGAGAGACAGGGTTAGGTCGGTGGGAGAGAGACAGGGTTAGGTCGGTGGGAGAGAGACAGGGTTAGGTCGGTGGGAGAGAGACAGGGTTAGGTCGGTGGGAGAGAGACAGGGTTAGGTCGGTGGGAGAGAGAGACAGAGAGCGACAGGGTTAGGTCGGTGGGAGAGAGAGACAGAGAGCGACAGGGTTAGGTCGGTGGGAGAGAGAGACAGAGAGCGACAGGGTTAGGTCGGTGGGAGAGAGAGACAGAGAGCGACAGGGTTAGGTCGGTGGGAGAGAGAGACAGAGAGCGACAGGGTTAGGTCGGTGGGAGAGAGAGACAGAGAGCGACAGGGTTAGGTCGGTGGGAGAGAGACAGGGTTAGGTCGGTGGGAGAGAGAGACAGAGAGCTACAGGGTTAGGTCGGTGGGAGAGAGAGACAGAGAGCGACAGGGTTAGGTCGGTGGGAGAGAGACAGAGAGCGACAGGGTTAGGTCGGTGGGAGAGAGAGACAGAGAGCGACAGGGTTAGGTCGGTGGGAGAGAGAGACAGAGAGCGACAGGGTTAGGTCGGTGGGAGAGAGAGACAGAGAGCGACAGGGTTAGGTCGGTGGGAGAGAGACAGGGTTAGGTCGGTGGGAGAGAGAGACAGAGAGCTACAGGGTTAGGTCGGTGGGAGAGAGAGACAGAGAGCTACAGGGTTAGGTCGGTGGGAGAGAGAGACAGAGAGCTACAGGGTTAGGTCGGTGGGAGAGAGACAGAGAGCGACAGGGTTAGGTCGGTGGCAGAGAGAGACAGAGAGACAGGGTTAGGTCGGTGGGAGAGAGAGACAGAGAGCGACAGGGTTAGGTCCGTGGGAGAGAGAGACAGAGAGCGACAGGGTTAGGTCGGTGGGAGAGAGACAGGGTTAGGTCGGTGGGAGAGAGAGACAGAGAGCGACAGGGTTAGGTCGGTGGGAGAGAGAGACAGAGAGCGACAGGGTTAGGTCGGTGGGAGAGAGAGACAGAGAGCGACAGGGTTAGGTCGCTGGGAGAGAGAGACAGAGAGCGATAGGGTTAGGTCGGTGGGAGAGAGACAGGGTTAGGTCAGTGGGAGAGAGACAGAAAGCGACAGGGTTAGGTCGGTGGGAGAGAGTGACAGAGAGCGACAGGGTTAGGTCGGTGGGAGAGAAAGACAGAGAGCGACAGGCTTAGGTCGGTGGGAGAGAGAGACAGAGAGCGACAGGGTTAGGTCGGTGGGAGAGAGCGACAGGGTTAGGTCGGTGGGAGAGAGCGACAGGGTTAGGTCGGTGGGAGAGAGACAGGGTTAGGTCGGTGGGAGAGAGACAGGGTTAGGTCGGTGGGAGAGAGACAGGGTTAGGTCGGTGGGAGAGAGACAGGGTTAGGTCGGTGGGAGAGAGACAGGGTTAGGTCGGTGGGAGAGAGACAGGGTTAGGTCGGTGGGAGAGAGAGACAGAGAGCGACAGGGTTAGGTCGGTGGGAGAGAGAGACAGAGAGCGACAGGGTTAGGTCGGTGGGAGAGAGAGACAGAGAGCGACAGGGTTAGGTCGGTGGGAGAGAGAGACAGAGAGCGACAGGGCTAGGTCGGTGGGAGAGAGAGACAGAGAGCGACAGGGTTAGGTCGGTGGGAGAGAGAGACAGAGAGCGACAGGGTTAGGTCGGTGGGAGAGAGACAGGGTTAGGTCGGTGGGAGAGAGAGACAGAGAGCTACAGGGTTAGGTCGGTGGGAGAGAGAGACAGAGAGCTACAGGGTTAGGTCGGTGGGAGAGAGACAGAGAGCGACAGGGTTAGGTCGGTGGCAGAGAGAGACAGAGAGACAGGGTTAGGTCGGTGGGAGAGAGAGACAGAGAGCGACAGGGTTAGGTCCGTGGGAGAGAGAGACAGAGAGCGACAGGGTTAGGTCGGTGGGAGAGAGAGACAGAGAGCGAGACACAGAGAGAGACAGAGAGAGAGTGACAGGGTTAGGTCGGTGGGAGAGAGACAGAGAGCGGCAGGGTTAGGTCGGTGGGAGAGAGACAGAGAGCGACAGGGTTAGGTCGGTGGGAGAGAGAGACAGAGAGCGACAGGGTTAGGTCGGTGGGAGAGAGAGACAGAGAGCGACAGGGTTAGGTCGGTGGGAGAGAGAGACAGAGAGCGACAGGCTTAGGTCGGTGGGAGAGAGAGACAGAGAGCGACAGGGTTAGATCGGTGGGAGAGAGAGAGAGAGCGACAGGGTTAGGTCGGTGGGAGAGAGAGACAGAGAGCGACAGGGTTAGGTCGGTGGGAGAGAGAGACAGAGAGCGACAGGGTTAGGTCGGTGGGAGAGAGACAGGGTTAGGTCGGTGGGAGAGAGACAGGGTTAGGTCGGTGGGAGAGAGAGACAGAGAGCGACAGGGTTAGGTCGGTGGGAGAGAGAGAAAGAGAGCGACAGGGTTAGGTCGGTGGGAGAGAGACATACAGAGAGAGAGACACAGAGAGAGACAGAGAGAGTGTGACAGGGTTAGGTCGGTGGGAGAGAGACAGAGAGCGACAGGGTTAGGTCGGTGGGAGAGAGAGACAGAGAGCGACAGGGTTAGGTCGGTGGGAGAGAGAGACAGAGAGCGACAGGGTTAGGTCGGTGGGAGAGAGAGACAGAGAGCGACAGGCTTAGGTCGGTGGGAGAGAGAGACAGAGAGCGACAGGGTTAGGTCGGTGGGAGAGAGAGACAGAGAGCGACAGGGTTAGGTCGGTGGGAGAGAGAGACAGAGAGCGACAGGGTTAGATCGGTGGGAGAGAGAGACAGAGAGCGACAGGGTTAGGTCGGTGGGAGAGAGAGACAGAGAGCGACAGGGTTAGGTCGGTGGGAGAGAGACAGGGTTAGGTCGGTGGGAGAGCGACAGGGTTAGGTCGGTGGGAGAGAGAGACAGAGAGCGACAGGGTTAGATCGGTGGGAGAGAGAGACAGAGAGCGACAGGGTTAGGTCGGTGGGAGAGAGAGACAGAGAGCGACAGGGTTAGGTCGGTGGGAGAGAGAGACAGAGAGCGATAGGGTTAGGTCGGTGGGAGAGAGACAGGGTTAGGTCAGTGGGAGAGAGACAGAAAGCGACAGGGTTAGGTCGGTGGGAGAGAGTGACAGAGAGCGACAGGGTTAGGTCGGTGGGAGAGAGAGACAGAGAGCGACAGGCTTAGGTCGGTGGGAGAGAGAGACAGAGAGCGACAGGGTTAGGTCGGTGGGAGAGAGCGACAGGGTTAGGTCGGTGGGAGAGAGCGACAGGGTTAGGTCGGTGGGAGAGAGCGACAGGGTTAGGTCGGTGGGAGAGAGACAGGGTTAGGTTGGTGGGAGAGAGACAGGGTTAGGTCGGTGGGAGAGAGACAGGGTTAGGTCGGTGGGAGAGAGAGACAGAGAGCGACAGGGTTAGGTCGGTGGGAGAGAGAGACAGAGAGCGACAGGGTTAGGTCGGTGGGAGAGAGAGACAGAGAGCGACAGGGTTAGGTCGGTGGGAGAGAGAGACAGAGAGCGACAGGGTTAGGTCGGTGGGAGAGAGAGACAGAGAGCGACAGGGTTAGGTCGGTGGGAGAGAGACAGGGTTAGGTCGGTGGGAGAGAGAGACAGAGAGCTACAGGGTTAGGTCGGTGGGAGAGAGAGACAGAGAGCTACAGGGTTAGGTCGGTGGGAGAGAGACAGAGAGCGACAGGGTTAGGTCGGTGGCAGAGAGAGACAGAGAGACAGGGTTAGGTCGGTGGGAGAGAGAGACAGAGAGCGACAGGGTTAGGTCCGTGGGAGAGAGAGACAGAGAGCGACAGGGTTAGGTCGGTGGGAGAGAGAGACAGAGAGCGACAGGGTTAGGTCGGTGGGAGAGAGAGACAGAGAGCGACAGGGTTAGGTCGGTGGGAGAGAGAGACAGAGAGCGACAGGGTTAGGTCGGTGGGAGAGAGAGACAGAGCGACAGTGTTAGGTTGGTGGGAGAGAGACAGAGAGAGAGAGACACAGAGAGAGACAGAGAGAGAGTGACAGGGTTAGGTCGGTGGGAGAGAGACAGAGAGCGTCAGGGTTAGGTCGGTGGGAGAGAGACAGAGAGCGACAGGGTTAGGTCGGTGGGAGAGAGAGACAGAGAGCGACAGGGTTAGGTCGGTGGGAGAGAGAGACAGAGAGCGACAGGGTTAGGTCGGTGGGAGAGAGAGACAGAGAGCGACAGGCTTAGGTCGGTGGGAGAGAGAGACAGAGAGCGACAGGGTTAGGTCGGTGGGAGAGAGAGACAGAGAGCGACAGGGTTAGATCGGTGGGAGAGAGAGACAGAGAGCGACAGGGTTAGGTCGGTGGGAGAGAGAGACAGAGAGCGACAGGCTTAGGTCGGTGGGAGAGAGAGACAGAGAGCGACAGGGTTAGGTCGGTGGGAGAGAGAGACAGAGAGCGACAGGGTTAGATCGGTGGAAGAGAGAGACAGAGAGCGACAGGGTTAGGTCGGTGGGAGAGAGAGACAGAGAGCGACAGGGTTAGGTCGGTGGGAGAGAGACAGGGTTAGGTCGGTGGGAGAGAGACAGGGTTAGGTCGGTGGGAGAGAGAGACAGAGAGCGACAGGGTTAGGTCAGTGGGAGAGAGACAGAAAGCGACAGGGTTAGGTCGGTGGGAGAGAGAGACAGAGAGCGACAGGGTTAGGTCGGTGGGAGAGAGAGACAGAGAGCGACAGGGTTAGGTCGGTGGGAGAGAGAGACAGAGAGCGACAGGGTTAGGTCGGTGGGAGAGAGAGACAGAGAGCGACAGAGAGAGAGTGACAGGGTCAGGTCGGTGGGAGAGAGACAGACAGAGAGAGAGACACAGAGAGAGACAGAGAGAGAGTGACAGGGTTAGGTCGGTGGGAGAGAGACAGAGAGCGTCAGGGTTAGGTCGGTGGGAGAGAGACAGAGAGCGACAGGGTTAGGTCGGTGGGAGAGAGAGACAGAGAGCGACAGGGTTAGGTCGGTGGGAGAGAGAGACAGAGAGCGACAGGGTTAGGTCGGTGGGAGAGAGAGACAGAGAGCGACAGGGTTAGATCGGTGGGAGAGAGAGACAGAGAGCGACAGGGTTAGGTCGGTGGGAGAGAGAGACAGAGAGCGACAGGGTTAGGTCGGTGGGAGAGAGACAGGGTTAGGTCGGTGGGAGAGCGACAGGGTTAGGTCGGTGGGAGAGAGAGACAGAGAGCGACAGGGTTAGATCGGTGGGAGAGAGAGACAGAGAGCGACAGGGTTAGGTCGGTGGGAGAGAGAGACAGAGAGCGACAGGGTTAGGTCGGTGGGAGAGAGAGACAGAGAGCGATAGGGTTAGGTCGGTGGGAGAGAGACAGGGTTAGGTCAGTGGGAGAGAGACAGAAAGCGACAGGGTTAGGTCGGTGGGAGAGAGTGACAGAGAGCGACAGGGTTAGGTCGGTGGGAGAGAGAGACAGAGAGCGACAGGCTTAGGTCGGTGGGAGAGAGAGACAGAGAGCGACAGGGTTAGGTCGGTGGGAGAGAGCGACAGGGTTAGGTCGGTGGGAGAGAGCGACAGGGTTAGGTCGGTGGGAGAGAGCGACAGGGTTAGGTCGGTGGGAGAGAGACAGGGTTAGGTCGGTGGGAGAGAGACAGGGTTAGGTCGGTGGGAGAGAGACAGGGTTAGGTCGGTGGGAGAGAGAGACAGAGAGCGACAGGGTTAGGTCGGTGGGAGAGAGAGACAGAGAGCGACAGGGTTAGGTCGGTGGGAGAGAGAGACAGAGAGCGACAGGGTTAGGTCGGTGGGAGAGAGAGACAGAGAGCGACAGGGTTAGGTCGGTGGGAGAGAGAGACAGAGAGCGACAGGGTTAGGTCGGTGGGAGAGAGACAGGGTTAGGTCGGTGGGAGAGAGAGACAGAGAGCTACAGGGTTAGGTCGGTGGGAGAGAGAGACAGAGAGCTACAGGGTTAGGTCGGTGGGAGAGAGACAGAGAGCGACAGGGTTAGGTCGGTGGCAGAGAGAGACAGAGAGACAGGGTTAGGTCGGTGGGAGAGAGAGACAGAGAGCGACAGGGTTAGGTCCGTGGGAGAGAGAGACAGAGAGCGACAGGGTTAGGTCGGTGGGAGAGAGAGACAGAGAGCGACAGGGTTAGGTCGGTGGGAGAGAGAGACAGAGAGCGACAGGGTTAGGTCGGTGGGAGAGAGAGACAGAGAGCGACAGGGTTAGGTCGGTGGGAGAGAGAGACAGAGCGACAGTGTTAGGTTGGTGGGAGAGAGACAGACAGAGAGAGAGACACAGAGAGAGACAGAGAGAGAGTGACAGGGTTAGGTCGGTGGGAGAGAGACAGAGAGCGTCAGGGTTAGGTCGGTGGGAGAGAGACAGAGAGCGACAGGGTTAGGTCGGTGGGAGAGAGAGACAGAGAGCGACAGGGTTAGGTCGGTGGGAGAGAGAGACAGAGAGCGACAGGGTTAGGTCGGTGGGAGAGAGAGAGAGAGCGACAGGCTTAGGTCGGTGGGAGAGAGAGACAGAGAGCGACAGGGTTAGGTCGGTGGGAGAGAGAGACAGAGAGCGACAGGGTTAGATCGGTGGGAGAGAGAGACAGAGAGCGACAGGGTTAGGTCGGTGGGAGAGAGAGACAGAGAGCGACAGGCTTAGGTCGGTGGGAGAGAGAGACAGAGAGCGACAGGGTTAGGTCGGTGGGAGAGAGAGACAGAGAGCGACAGGGTTAGATCGGTGGGAGAGAGAGACAGAGAGCGACAGGGTTAGGTCGGTGGGAGAGAGAGACAGAGAGCGACAGGGTTAGGTCGGTGGGAGAGAGACAGGGTTAGGTCGGTGGGAGAGAGACAGGGTTAGGTCGGTGGGAGAGAGAGACAGAGAGCGACAGGGTTAGGTCAGTGGGAGAGAGACAGAAAGCGACAGGGTTAGGTCGGTGGGAGAGAGAGACAGAGAGCGACAGGGTTAGGTCGGTGGGAGAGAGAGACAGAGAGCGACAGGGTTAGGTCGGTGGGAGAGAGAGACAGAGAGCGACAGGGTTAGGTCGGTGGGAGAGAGAGACAGAGAGCGACAGGGTTAGGTCGGTGGGAGAGAGAGACAGAGAGCGACAGAGAGAGAGTGACAGGGTCAGGTCGGTGGGAGAGAGACAGACAGAGAGAGAGACACAGAGAGAGACAGAGAGAGAGTGACAGGGTTAGGTCGGTGGGAGAGAGACAGAGAGCGTCAGGGTTAGGTCGGTGGGAGAGAGACAGAGAGCGACAGGGTTAGGTCGGTGGGAGAGAGAGACAGAGAGCGACAGGGTTAGGTCGGTGGGAGAGAGAGACAGAGAGCGACAGGGTTAGGTCGGTGGGAGAGAGAGACAGAGAGCGACAGGCTTAGGTCGGTGGGAGAGAGAGACAGAGAGCGACAGGGTTAGGTCGGTGGGAGAGAGAGACAGAGAGCGACAGGGTTAGATCGGTGGGAGAGAGAGACAGAGAGCGACAGGGTTAGGTCGGTGGGAGAGAGAGACAGAGAGCGACAGGCTTAGGTCGGTGGGAGAGAGAGACAGAGAGCGACAGGGTTAGGTCGGTGGGAGAGAGAGACAGAGAGCGACAGGGTTAGATCGGTGGGAGAGAGAGACAGAGAGCGACAGGGTTAGGTCGGTGGGAGAGAGAGACAGAGAGCGACAGGGTTAGGTCGGTGGGAGAGAGACAGGGTTAGGTCGGTGGGAGAGAGACAGGGTTAGGTCGGTGGGAGAGAGAGACAGAGAGCGACAGGGTTAGGTCAGTGGGAGAGAGACAGAAAGCGACAGGGTTAGGTCGGTGGGAGAGAGAGACAGAGAGCGACAGGGTTAGGTCGGTGGGAGAGAGAGACAGAGAGCGACAGGGTTAGGTCGGTGGGAGAGAGAGACAGAGAGCGACAGGGTTAGGTCGGTGGGAGAGAGAGACAGAGAGCGACAGGGTTAGGTCGGTGGGAGAGAGAGACAGAGAGCGACAGGGTTAGGTCGGTGGGAGAGAGAGACAGAGAGCGACAGGGTTAGGTCGGTGGGAGAGAGAGACAGAGAGCGACAGGGTTAGGTCGGAGGGAGAGAGAGACAGAGAGCGACAGGGTTAGGTCGGTGGGAGAGAGAGACAGAGAGCGACAGGGTTAGGTCGATGGGAGAGAGACAGAGCGACAGTGTTAGGTTGGTGGGAGAGAGACAGACAGAGAGAGAGACACAGAGAGAGACAGAGAGAGAGTGACAGGGTTAGGTCGGTGGGAGAGAGACAGAGAGACAGTGTTAGGTTGGTGGGAGAGAGACAGACAGAGAGAGAGACACAGAGAGAGACAGAGAGAGAGTGACAGGGTTAGGTCGGTGGGAGAGAGACAGAGAGCGACAGGGTTAGGTCGGTGGGAGAGAGACAGAGAGCGACAGGGTTAGGTCGGTGGGAGAGAGAGACAGAGAGCGACAGGGTTAGGTCGGTGGGAGAGAGAGACAGAGAGCGACAGGGTTAGGTCGGTGGGAGAGAGACACAGAGAGCGACAGGGTTAGGTCGGTGGGAGAGAGAGACAGAGAGCGACAGGGTTAGGTCGGTGGGAGAGAGAGACAGAGAGCGACAGGGTTAGGTCGGTGGGAGAGAGAGACAGAGAGTGACAGGGTTAGGTCGATGGGAGAGAGACAGAGCGACAGTGTTAGGTTGGTGGGAGAGAGACAGACAGAGAGAGAGACACAGAGAGAGACAGAGAGAGAGTGACAGGGTTAGGTCGGTGGGAGAGAGACAGAGAGACAGTGTTAGGTTGGTGGGAGAGAGACAGACAGAGAGAGAGACACAGAGAGAGACAGAGAGAGAGTGACAGGGTTAGGTCGGTGGGAGAGAGACAGAGAGCGACAGGGTTAGGTCGGTGGGAGAGAGACAGAGAGCGACAGGGTTAGGTCGGTGGGAGAGAGAGACAGAGAGCGACAGGGTTAGGTCGGTGGGAGAGAGAGACAGAGAGCGACAGGGTTAGGTCGGTGGGAGAGAGAGACAGAGAGCGACAGGCTTAGGTCGGTGGGAGAGAGAGACAGAGAGCGACAGGGTTAGGTCGGTGGGAGAGAGAGACAGAGAGCGACAGGGTTAGGTCGGTGGGAGAGAGAGACAGAGAGCGACAGGGTTAGGTCGGTGGGAGAGAGAGACAGAGAGCGACAGGGTTAGATCGGTGGGAGAGAGAGACAGAGAGCGACAGGGTTAGGTCGGTGGGAGAGAGAGACAGAGAGCGACAGGGTTAGGTCGGTGGGAGAGAGAGACAGAGAGCGACAGGGTTAGGTCGGTGGGAGAGAGAGACAGAGAGCGACAGGGTTAGGTCGGTGGGAGAGAGACAGGGTTAGGTCGGTGGGAGAGAGACAGGGTTAGGTCGGTGGGAGAGAGACAGGGTTAGGTCGGTGGGAGAGAGACAGGGTTAGGTCGGTGGGAGAGAGAGACAGAGAGCGACAGGGTTAGGTCGGTGGGAGAGAGAGACAGAGAGCGACAGGGTTAGGTCGGTGGGAGAGAGAGACAGAGAGCGACAGGGTTAGGTCGGTGGGAGAGAGAGACAGAGAGCGATAGGGTTAGGTCGGTGGGAGAGAGACAGGGTTAGGTCAGTGGGAGAGAGACAGAAAGCGACAGGGTTAGGTCGGTGGGAGAGAGTGACAGAGAGCGACAGGGTTAGGTCGGTGGGAGAGAGAGACAGAGAGCGACAGGGTTAGGTAGGTGGGAGAGAGCGACAGGGTTAGGTCGGTGGGAGAGAGACAGGGTTAGGTCGGTGGGAGAGCGACAGGGTTAGGTCGGTGGGAGAGAGAGACAGAGAGCGACAGGGTTAGGTCGGTGGGAGAGAGAGACAGAGAGCGACAGGGTTAGGTCGGTGGGAGAGAGAGACAGAGAGCGACAGGGTTAGGTCGGTGGGAGAGAGAGACAGAGAGCGACAGGGTTAGGTCGGTGGGAGAGAGAGACAGAGAGCGACAGGGTTAGGTCGGTGGGAGAGAGAGACAGAGAGCGACAGGGTTAGGTCGGTGGGAGAGAGAGACAGAGAGCGACAGGGTTAGGTCGGTGGGAGAGAGAGACAGAGAGCGACAGGGTTAGGTCGGTGGGAGAGAGAGACAGACAGAGAGCGACAGGGTTAGGTCGGTGGGAGAGAGAGACAGAGAGCGACAGGGTTAGGTCGGTGGGAGAGAGAGACAGAGAGCGACAGGGTTAGGTCGGTGGGAGAGAGAGACAGAGAGCGACAGGGTTAGGTCGGTGGGAGAGAGAGACAGAGAGCGACAGGGTTAGGTCGATGGGAGAGAGACAGAGCGACAGTGTTAGGTTGGTGGGAGAGAGACAGACAGAGAGAGAGACACAGAGAGAGACAGAGAGAGAGTGACAGGGTTAGGTCGGTGGGAGAGAGACAGAGAGCGACAGGGTTAGGTCGGTGGGAGAGAGACAGAGAGCGACAGGGTTAGGTCGGTGGGAGAGAGAGACAGAGAGCGACAGGGTTAGGTCGGTGGGAGAGAGAGACAGAGAGCGACAGGCTTAGGTCGGTGGGAGAGAGAGACAGAGAGAGACAGGGTTAGGTCGGTGGGAGAGAGAGACAGAGAGCGACAGGGTTAGGTCGGTGGGAGAGAGAGACAGAGAGCGACAGGCTTAGGTCGGTGGGAGAGAGAGACAGAGAGCGACAGGGTTAGGTCGGTGGGAGAGAGAGACAGAGAGCGACGTGGTTAGGTCGGTGGGAGAGAGAGACAGAGAGCGACAGGGTTAGGTCGGTGGGAGAGAGACAGAGAGCGACAGGGTTAGGTCGGTGGGAGAGAGACAGGGTTAGGTCAGTGGGAGAGAGACAGAGAGAGACAGGGTTAGGTCAGTGGGAGAGCGACAGGGTTAGGTCGGTGGGAGAGCGACAGGGTTAGGTCAGTGGGTGTAAGTTCTCCTAACCTGCTGCGTAAGTTCTCCTAACCTGCTGCGTAAGTTCTCCTAACCTGCTGCGTAAGTTCTCCTAACCCGCTACGTTAATTATCCTAACCTGCTGCGTAAGTTCTCCTAACCCACTACGTTAATTATCCTAACCTGCTGCGTAAGTTCTCCTAACCCACTATGTTAATTATCCTAACCTGCTACGTAAGTTCTCCTAACCCACTACGTTAATTATCCTAACCTGCTGCGTAAGTTCTCCTAACCCACTACGTTAATTATCCTAACCTGCTGCGTAAGTTCTCCTAACCCGCTACGTTAATTATCCTAACCTGCTGCGTAAGTTCTCCTACCCCACTACGTTAATTATCCTAACCTGCTGCGTAAGTTCTCCTAACCCACTACGTTAATTATCCTAACCTTCTGAGTAAGTTCTCCTAACCCGCTACGTTAATTATCCTAACCTGCTGCGTAAGTTCTCCTAACCCACTACGTTAATTATCCTAACCTGCTGCGTAAGTTCTCCTAACCCGCTACGTTAATTATCCTAACCTGCTACGTAAGTTCTCCTAACCCACTACATTAATTATCCTAACCTGCTGCGTAAGTTCTCCTAACCCACTATGTTAATTATCCTAACCTGCTGCGTAAGTTCTCCTAACCCACTACGTTAATTCTCCTAACCTGCTGCGTAAGTTCTCCTAACCTGCTGCGTAAGTTCTCCTAACCCGCTGCGTAAGTTCTCCTAACCCGCTGCGTAAGTTCTCCTAACCCGCTGCGTAAGTTCTCCTAACCTGCTGCGTAAGTTCTCCTAACCTGCTGCGTAAGTTCTCCTAACCCGCTGCGTAAGTTCTCCTAACCTGCTGCGTAAGTTCTCCTAACCCACTACGTTAATTATCCTAACCTGCTGCGTAAGTTCTCCTAACCCACTATGTTAATTATCCTAACCTGCTGCGTAAGTTCTCCTACCCCACTACGTTAATTATCCTAACCTGCTGCGTACGTTCTCCTAGCCCGCTACGTTAATTATCCTAACCTGCTGCGTAAGTTCTCCTAACCCACTATGTTAATTATCCTAACCTGCTGCGTAAGTTCTCCTAACCCGCTACGTTAATTATCCTAACCTGCTGCGTAAGTTCTCCTAACCCGCTACGTTAATTATCCTAACCTGCTGCGTAAGTTCTCCTAAGCCACTACGTTAATTATCCTAACCTGCTGCGTAAGTTCTCCTAAGCCACTACGTTAATTATCCTAACCTGCTGCGTAAGTTCTCCTAAGCCACTACGTTAATTATCCTAACCTGCTGCGTAAGTTCTCCTAACCCACTACGTTAATTATCCTAACCTGCTGCGTAAGTTCTCCTAACCCACTACGTTAATTATCCTAACCTGCTGCGTAAGTTCTCCTAACCCACTACGTTAATTATCCTAACCTGCTGCGTAAGTTCTCCTAACCCGCTACGTTAATTATCCTAACCTGCTGCGTAAGTTCTCCTAACCCACTATGTTAATTATCCTAACCTGCTACGTAAGTTCTCCTAACCCGCTACGTTAATTATCCTAACCTGCTGCGTAAGTTCTCCTAAGCCACTATGTTAATTATCCTAACCTGCTGCGTAAGTTCTCCTAACCCACTACGTTAATTATCCTAACCTGCTGCGTAAGTTCTCCTAACCCACTACGTTAATTATCCTAACCTGCTGCGTAAGTTCTCCTAACCCACTACGTTAATTATCCTAACCTGCTGCGTAAGTTCTCCTAACCCGCTACGTTAATTATCCTAACCTGCTGCGTAAGTTCTCCTAACCCGCTACGTTAATTATCCTAACCTGCTGCGTAAGTTCTCCTAACTCACTACGTTAATTATCCTAACCTGCTGCGTAAGTTCTCCTAACCCACTACGTTAATTATCCTAACCTGCTGCGTAAGTTCTCCTAACCCACTACGTTAATTATCCTAACCTGCTGCGTAAGTTCTCCTAACCCGCTACGTTAATTATCCTAACCTGCTGCGTAAGTTCTCCTAACCCGCTACGTTAATTATCCTAACCTGCTGCGTAAGTTCTCCTAACCCACTACGTTAATTATCCTAACCTGCTGCGTAAGTTCTCCTAACCCGCTACGTTAATTATCCTAACCTGCTGCGTAAGTTCTCCTAACCCACTACGTTAATTATCCTAACCTGCTGCGTAAGTTCTCCTAACCCACTACGTTAATTATCCTAACCTGCTGCGTAAGTTCTCCTAACCCGCTACGTTAATTATCCTAACCTGCTGCGTAAGTTCTCCTAACCCACTACGTTAATTATCCTAACCTGCTGCGTAAGTTCTCCTAAACCGCTACGTTAATTATCCTAACCTGCTGCGTAAGTTCTCCTAACCCGCTACGTTAATTATCCTAACCTGCTGCGTAAGTTCTCCTAACCCACTACGTTAATTATCCTAACCTGCTGCGTAAGTTCTCCTAACCCACTACGTTAATTATCCTAACCTGCTGCGTAAGTTCTCCTAACCCGCTACGTTAATTATCCTAACCTGCTGCGTAAGTTCTCCTAACCCGCTACGTTAATTATCCTAACCTGCTGCGTAAGTTCTCCTAACCCGCTACGTTAATTATCCTAACCTGCTGCGTAAGTTCTCCTAACTCACTATGTTAATTATCCAAACCTGCTGCGTAAGTTCTCCTAACCCACTACGTTAATTATCCTAACCTGCTGCGTAAGTTCTCCTAACCCACTACGTTAATTATCCTAACCTGCTGCGGAAGTTCTCCTAACCCACTATGTTAATTATCCTAACCTGCTACGTAAGTTCTCCTAACCCGCTACGTTAATTATCCTAACCTGCTGCGTAAGTTCTCCTAAGCCACTATGTTAATTATCCTAACCTGCTGCGTAAGTTCTCCTAACCCACTACGTTAATTATCCTAACCTGCTGCGTAAGTTCTCCTAACCCGCTACGTTAATTATCCTAACCTGCTGCGTAAGTTCTCCTAATCCACTACGTTAATTATCCTAACCTGCTGCGTAAGTTCTCCTAACCCACTACGTTAATTATCCTAACCTGCTGCGTAAGTTCTCCTAACCCGCTACGTTAATTATCCTAACCTGCTGCGTAAGTTCTCCTAACCCACTATGTTAATTATCCTAACCTGCTACGTAAGTTCTCCTAACCCGCTACGTTAATTATCCTAACCTGCTGCGTAAGTTCTCCTAAGCCACTATGTTAATTATCCTAACCTGCTGCGTAAGTTCTCCTAACCCACTACGTTAATTATCCTAACCTGCTGCGTAAGTTCTCCTAACCCACTACGTTAATTATCCTAACCTGCTGCATAAGTTCTCCTAACCCACTACGTTAATTATCCTAACCTGCTGCGTAAGTTCTCCTAACCCGCTACGTTAATTATCCTAACCTGCTGCGTAAGTTCTCCTAACCCGCTACGTTAATTATCCTAACCTGCTGCGTAAGTTCTCCTAACCCGCTACGTTAATTATCCTAACCTGCTGCGTAAGTTCTCCTAACTCACTACGTTAATTATCCAAACCTGCTGCGTAAGTTCTCCTAACCCACTACGTTAATTATCCTAACCTGCTGCGTAAGTTCTCCTAAGCCACTATGTTAATTATCCTAACCTGCTGCGTAAGTTCTCCTAACCCACTACGTTAATTATCCTAACCTGCTGCGTAAGTTCTCCTAACCCGCTACGTTAATTATCCTAACCTGCTGCGTAAGTTCTCCTAACCCACTACGTTAATTATCCTAACCTGCTGCGTAAGTTCTCCTAACCCGCTACGTTAATTATCCTAACCTGCTGCGTAAGTTCTCCTAACCCACTACGTTAATTATCCTAACCTGCTGCGTAAGTTCTCCTAACCCACTACGTTAATTATCCTAACCTGCTGCGTAAGTTCTCCTAACCCGCTACTTTAATTATCCTAACCTGCTGCGTAAGTTCTCCTAACCCACTACGTTAATTATCCTAACCTGCTGCGTAAGTTCTCCTAAACCGCTACGTTAATTATCCTAACCTGCTGCGTAAGTTCTCCTAACCCGCTACGTTAATTATCCTAACCTGCTGCGTAAGTTCTCCTAACCCACTACGTTAATTATCATAACCTGCTGCGTAAGTTCTCCTAACCCACTACGTAAATTATCCTAACCTGCTGCGTAAGTTCTCCTAACCCACTACGTTAATTATCCTAACCTGCTGCGTAAGTTCTCCTAACCCGCTACGTTAATTATCCTAACCTGCTGCGTAAGTTCTCCTAACCCGCTACGTTAATTATCCTAACCTGCTGCGTAAGTTCTCCTAACCCGCTACGTTAATTATCCTAACCTGCTGCGTAAGTTCTCCTAACTCACTATGTTAATTATCCAAACCTGCTGCGTAAGTTCTCCTAACCCACTACGTTAATTATCCTAACCTGCTGCGTAAGTTCTCCTAACCCACTACGTTAATTATCCTAACCTGCTGCGTAAGTTCTCCTAACCCACTACGTTAATTATCCTAACCTGCTGCGTAAGTTCTCCTAACCCACTACGTTAATTATCCTAACCTGCTGCGTAAGTTCTCCTAACCCGCTACGTTAATTATCCTAACCTGCTGCGTAAGTTCTCCTAATCCACTACGTTAATTATCCTAACCTGCTGCGTAAGTTCTCCTAACCCACTACGTTAATTATCCTAACCTGCTGCGTAAGTTCTCCTAACCCGCTACGTTAATTATCCTAACCTGCTGCGTAAGTTCTCCTAACCCACTACGTTAATTATCCTAACCTGCTGCGTAAGTTCTCCTAACCCGCTACGTTAATTATCCTAACCTGCTGCGTAAGTTCTCCTAACCCGCTACGTTAATTATCCTAACCTGCTGCGTAAGTTCTCCTAACCCGCTACGTTAATTATCCTAACCTGCTGCGTACGTTTTCCTAACCCGCTACGTTAATTATCCTAACCTGCTGCGTAAGTTCTCCTAACCCGCTACGTTAATTATCCTAACCTGCTGCGTACGTTTTCCTAACCCGCTACGTTAATTATCCTAACCTGCTGCGTAAGTTCTCCTAACCCGGCTATGAAAAGCCAATTCGTAGCTGTATACCATCTAATCAAAACTGTGTTTTGCTACAAATAGAAATGCTTTGCTCATATCCCAACCAACCAGACACCACAACTCCCTCAACAGCAACATCATGAAGAAGTGATTCTATCAACAAAGCTCCTGGGTAGGAATGTTAGCCTCTATGATTAAAGACAGAGACACACACAGACACACAGGACTGGGCGTCAGCCTGTCTTTGATGGAAGAGGGACAGGGCTGACTCAACAGATCCTACAGAGTGGAGACAGACTTCATTAAATGAATGAGAGACTGGCACCAGAGATCCTGGTCTATACATGTTTGTACATTCATGGGAGAAATGTGCGGGTTTCTTGCCAAATTAATGGGAAAGATGAGCAATGCTACCCATTGTAGCAGGATATACCGACAACATACACATTTAGCTTGACTGTTGAGGTAAGACTTGAGTGAACTGTCCCTTTAACGACTCTGTGTGTGAGTAAAATGTGCTTTAGGGGGGAAGATTCTGACCATATCAGTTATAATAATCCAACATTAGCTATCAATCATTCATTAAGGCCATTGAAGCGTCATAGAGCTTTTTACAGTGCTCTCAGGTCCACTCTCAATCTGAATGTAGTAAGAGGACCACAGTCTCAGGTGATTAAGGTTAAGGTTAATGCTAGTTAGCACATGGAAAAAGACTAGTACTATGAAATAAAAGATCTCACCCTGACACTTACCAAAGGAGTGGTTGATGACCTCAAACAGAGCAAAGTAGCTGGCCGTTATGCTGTCCATTTCTACTTTCATGACCACAGCCTGTGGGAGAGTGGGAAAGGCCTGTGCATTAACAAGGAGGCCTGTGCATTAACAAGGAGGCCTGTGCATTAACAAGGAGGCCTGTGCATTAACAAGGAGGCCTGTGCATTAACAAGGAGGCCTGTGCATTAACAAGGAGGCCTGTGCATTAACAAGGAGGCCTGTGCATTAACAAGGAGGCCATTTACATTCCAGCCTAGAATTGTTTAATGTGGGTCCAAGTGGTAACCAAGGTGTGAGGGTGTGGCCTGATGGTCCTGCGGACTAGGTGTGAGGGTGTGGCCTGATGGTCCTGGGGACTAGGTGTGAGGGTGTGGCCTGATGGTCCTGGGGACTAGGTGTGAGGGTGTGGCCTGATGGTCTTGGGGACTAGGTGTGAGGGTGTGGCCTGATGGTCCTGGGGACTAGGTGTGAGGGTGTGGCCTGATGGTCCTGGGGACTAGGTGTGAGGGTGTGGCCTGATGGTCTTGGGGACTAGGTGTGAGGGTGTGGCCTGATGGTCCTGGGGACTAGGTGTGACGATGTATATGTGAGGGCTGTATGTGTAACTAGAGGTTAGGGGTGCATTACCTGGTAGACCTGGTCAGTAGTACAGTTCTTGCGGACTCGGACTGTGACGGTGGTTTTATCAGGCATGGCTATCCTCAACTCCACATCTGATACACCGTTATAGTTCTACGGAGAATGGGGGATGGCAAGAGATGACTTACGGCCAGGCGGGTGAGAAGGCGGTTACAGGACCACTCATAGGCCAGACATGCACAGACAAACACAGTGTAGACAGAGTTGGAAAAGCAGGAGAGGAAACCAAAAAGAAGAATAAAGGACAGATGCCAGCCCCATCTCACACACCACACATCCCAGAGGATAGGATGAGAGGAGAGAGAACAGCAGAGAGAACAAGAGAGAAAGAGTCTAAAACAAGAATACATCTTAGAGAGAGGAATAAGAAAACACACTCAGAATGACATGCTTACCTCATCAGACTCAGACAGAAACTCCTGCATGACATCACTCTCCCCAATCACCCTCACTGAACACACTGTGAAGAGAGAAGGAAGAATGGGCAGCAGGATGGTGGAAAGGAGGGGAGAGAGAAGGTAGAAACACTGAGAAAGGCAGATCCATTGTAGACACTCCCATGAGCCTCTATGAGTAGCCTGTTATCCTGACCTTCTCTACCTCCTCTCTAAGACACTCCCATGAGCCTCTATGAGTAGCCTGTTATCCTGACCATCTCTACCTCCTCTCTAAGACACTCCCATGAGCCTCTATGAGTAGCCTGTTATCCTGACCATCTCTACCTCCTCTCTAAGACACTCCCATGAGCCTCTATGAGTAGCCTGTTATCCTGACCATCTCTACCTCCTCTCTAAGACACTCCCATGAGCCTCTATGAGTAGCCTGTTATTCTGACCATCTCTACCTCCTCTCTAAGACACTCCCATGAGCCTCTATGAGTAGCCTGTTATCCTGACCATCTCTACCTCCTCTCTAAGACACTCCCATGAGCCTCTATGAGTAGCCTGTTATTCTGACCATCTCTACCTCCTCTCTAAGACACTCCCATGAGCCTCTATGAGTAGCCTGTTATCCTGACCATCTCTACCTCCTCTCTAAGACACTCCCATGAGCCTCTATGAGTAGCCTGTTATCCTGACCTTCTCTACCTCCTCTCTAAGACACTCCCATGAGCCTCTATGAGTAGCCTGTTATCCTGACCATCTCTACCTCCTCTCTAAGACACTCCCATGAGCCTCTATGAGTAGCCTGTTATCCTGACCATCTCTACCTCCTCTCTAAGACACTCCCATGAGCCTCTATGAGTAGCCTGTTATCCTGACCATCTCTACCTCCTCTCTAAGACACTCCCATGAGCCTCTATGAGTAGCCTGTTATTCTGACCATCTCTACCTCCTCTCTAAGACACTCCCATGAGCCTCTATGAGTAGCCTGTTATCCTGACCATCTCTACCTCCTCTCTAAGACACTCCCATGAGCCTCTATGAGTAGCCTGTTATTCTGACCATCTCTACCTCCTCTCTAAGACACTCCCATGAGCCTCTATGAGTAGCCTGTTATCCTGACCATCTCTACCTCCTCTCTAAGACACTCCCATGAGCCTCTATGAGTAGCCTGTTATCCTGACCATCTCTACCTCCTCTCTAAGACACTCCCATGAGCCTCTATGAGTAGCCTGTTATCCTGACCATCTCTACCTCCTCTCTAAGACACTCCCATGAGCCTCTATGAGTAGCCTGTTATCCTGACCATCTCTACCTCCTCTCTAAGACACTCCCATGAGCCTCTATGAGTAGCCTGTTATCCTGACCATCTCTACCTCCTCTCTAAGACACTCCCATGAGCCTCTATGAGTAGCCTGTTATCCTGACCATCTCTACCTCCTCTCTAAGACACTCCCATGAGCCTCTATGAGTAGCCTGTTATCCTGACCATCTCTACCTCCTCTCTAAGACACTCCCATGAGCCTCTATGAGTAGCCTGTTATCCTGACCATCTCTACCTCCTCTCTAAGACACTCCCATGAGCCTCTATGAGTAGCCTGTTATCCTGACCATCTCTACCTCCTCTCTAAGACACTCCCATGAGCCTCTATGAGTAGCCTGTTATCCTGACCATCTCTACCTCCTCTCTAAGACACTCCCATGAGCCTCTATGAGTAGCCTGTTATCCTGACCATCTCTACCTCCTCTCTAAGACACTCCCATGAGCCTCTATGAGTAGCCTGTTATCCTGACCATCTCTACCTCCTCTCTAAGACACTCCCATGAGCCTCTATGAGTAGCCTGTTATCCTGACCATCTCTACCTCCTCTCTAAGACACTCCCATGAGCCTCTATGAGTAGCCTGTTATCCTGACCATCTCTACCTCCTCTCTAAGACACTCCCATGAGCCTCTATGAGTAGCCTGTTATCCTGACCATCTCTACCTCCTCTCTAAGACACTCCCATGAGCCTCTATGAGTAGCCTGTTATCCTGACCATCTCTACCTCCTCTCTAAGACACTCCCATGAGCCTCTATGAGTAGCCTGTTATCCTGACCATCTCTACCTCCTCTCTAAGACACTCCCATGAGCCTCTATGAGTAGCCTGTTATCCTGACCATCTCAAATCCTTTCCTTTTCACATTTCTTCTTCCTCCTCCTCCATTCATGTATTGCATCAACTTCCACCTTCTTCTAGTTATCCCTCCTCCGTCTCTCATTCCACCCTTTCTATCACCTTTCCAAAGGGTTTTTACTCCATATTTCTCTGGCCTAATCTTTCTCCCCCCTCTCACCTTTCTCCAGGTATTCCTCCAGTCCCCTGCGTCTAGCGTCTAGTTGTTGTTCAGACAGGGAGAAGGGCCATTTGCCAGGTATTTTGGGGAAGGCGTAGTTGGCAAACTCTCTCTTCAGGTTCTGGTTGAGGATAGCAAACTCCCTGTACCTCTTAGAGCACAGCTGTCTGCCTGCCATGTACACATTGTACACCTGCAAACAGAGACACACAGTTGAAATATACTTTAGGCATTTTTATTAAATTGAACCTTTATTTAACTAGGCAAGTCAGTTAAGAACAAATTCTTATTTACAATGACGGCCTAGGAACAGTGGGTTAACTGCCTTGTTCAGGGGCAGAATGGCAGATTTTTACCGTGTCAGCTCGGGGATTCGATCTAGCAAACTTTTGGTTACTGGCCCAACGCTCCAACCACTAGGCTACCTGCGGCAATACCTACATGTTATGTAAATCTTTCCTCAGTCATTTTATCTCTCCCTCCCTCTCTCCCCTGGTTGCGTTCAGTGTATTTGCATGTTGGGACAGATGAGGACAGGTTGTTCGCACCACTCCTTCCCTCTCTCCCCTGGTTGCGTTCAGTGTATTTGCATGTTGGGACAGATGAGGACAGGTTGTTCGCACCACTCCTTCCCTCTCTCCCCCCCCCCCCCTTCCTTTCTTTCTCCTTCCGTCCATCTACTCACCACAAACCTCTCCTGGTTGAGTTCAGCGTGTTTGTATGTGGGGACGGAGATAGGGACGGCCTGTTTGTCGCTGTAGTCGTAGCAGGACTGGGCTGAGCCGTCGTCTCCAGGGTCCAGACAGTCAGCCTCCTGGGGAGGTACAGACAGCACGGCCAGCATCAGCTCCATCTCCCCCGCACGGATCAGATCCACCACCTGCTTATGGGTCGCCCCCTCTACGTTCACACTATTACTGAGAGGAGAGAGGGAGAGAGAGAGATAGGCAGATACAGGGAGGTAGAGATTGAATATTCATTCATTATTGGGCTCGGGTATACTGAGTCATCATTGCAAATGAGCAGCAGCGCTCATACATAATTTGAAACTAGCATTGGTTCTTTCTGCCTAAAATGAATTGTGTTGACGTTTCTTGCTGCCTAGTCAGTGTGTGTCTTGGTGTGAGTGGACAAACCCTCTTGTATAACAGTGATCATCCTATATTAAGTGCCAGTCTGAGTGTGTCTGGGAGTGAATGGACGAGCCCTCTTGTATAACAGTGATCATCATATATTAAGTGAATGGACGAGCCCTCTTGTATAACAGTGATCATCATATATTAAGTGAATGGACGAGCCCCTCTTGTATAACAGTGATCATCCTATATTAAGTGAATGGACGAGCCCCTCTTGTATAACAGTGATCATCATATATTAAGTGAATGGATGAGCCCTCTTGTATAACAGTGATCATCATATATTAAGTGAATGGACGAACCCCTCTTGTATAACAGTGATCATCATATATTAAGTGAATGGACGAACCCCCTCGTATAACAGTGATCATCATATATTAAGGGTCAGTCAGTAGACGTCATGATAAGGCTGTCAGCAGGTCTAATGTTCACCTCAGCCGGAACTCTGACGTCTCCCATGGCAACGGGGTCACAGTGGGTTCGCGTCACTCAGATGACTGTGCGTCAGAGCATGAGCTAGTAAGCTGGACTTGTGACCTCTGCAGGGACTCTGTGTGTGTGTGTGTGTGTGTGTGTGTGTGTGTGTGTGTGTGTGTGTGTGTGTGTGTGTGTGTGTGTGTGTGTGTGTGTGTGTGTGTGAGTGAGAGAGAGAGAGACTGGGCCACTCAGATGACAGCGTGTCAGGGCATGAGACTGTGTGTGTGTGTGTGTGTGTGTGTAAGCAGCAGGAGTGCTGACGTCTGCACTGCAGCAGCCTATAGTAAATATTACAGTTACCAACTGTAGTTAGGCTCACAGTTCACACAGTAGAAACTATTGATACAGAAGAACCCAATCCTACCTTGAGGATACACATGATGTCAATGTGATATTTCTGTATAAGTTCACAGGAAAATATATGACAAAGTAGCCCTTTGCCTAATAAACCCAGGCTATCTATCATGTTACATCAGTAATTTAGAGGAACAGAAAGCAAAGGTTACAGCATCAACACAACACTGCCAGACAGACCACCTGAAGTGGAGATGCTCCACAAGCACTGCAGCTAACACTGAGGAAGACACTGGTGACATAAAACAAACAGCTCAGACTGATAACAGACATTGACAGAGATACACACACTCCAATGTTTCACCAAGGAAACGGACAGTGTGCGCACAGCCGGCACAACTCCTAATCAGTGTGTGTGGGTAGAGAACACAGTAGGTCTATTCTGTAATCTGTAGCCTTATGCGTCCAGACATGTTGATCACTGCATGTATCCCTTACAGGTGTTAAAAAACACAGACTCATTTCCTTAAATCACTACTCTCTAGGCTGGCTAATGTTTAACTGAAAGCTGCTGAGGTAGTCATACCACACACACACCAGACAGAGACAAACACACACACACGGAAAGACAGACAAAAACACTTCCAAGTCTTTCTCCAGTCTAGTCTGGTTAGAA